>NW_011453508.1:34202-35661 GCF_000754665.1 Bison bison bison | reverse complement strand
TGGGTTTCTAGTTTAGAGACGTTACATTTAGAAAGCCTAAATATTTTACACAAAGATACAAAATACCTCTAATCTGTATCTTTGGGTAAAATGATTTTGAGATGTAAATTAAGTCTACGCCAACACAGTTAATTCCTGCATGTTGTCAAGAATAGACCACAATTCTTTATTTTTGGAGTTATGCAGTTTTAATGTTGACTTTCAAATTAAACTGGCTTGGGATCTATTTCCATCTCAGTTCTACCTTTACAGGCTTTTTAGCAAGACTCTGACATTTTATGACTTTAAATGACTTGACATATGATATCAATCTAAAAACTAGACCAAGTTTTTATATATTTTGAATCTTTATGATAGTTGAGAAAATATAAGACATCAAGAACGTTTATAAGTATGTGTATATTTCTGGGAATGGTTATGTATTTTACTTACTATTTCTATAATGCGTATGTTCATATATTAAAGTAAACTTACACAAAACTTTGGCTTTCCTGATAGCTCAGTTGGTAAAGAATCTGCCTGCAATGCAGGAGACCCTGGTTTGATTCCTGGGTCAGGAAGATCCGCTGGAGAAGGAATAGGCTATCCACTTCAATATTCTTGGGCTTTCCTTGTGGCTTAGCTGGTAAAGAATCCCTCTGCAGTGTGGGTGACCTGGGTTAGATCCCTGGGTTGGGAAGATCCCCTGGAGAAGGGAAAGGCTACCCACTCCAGTATTCTGGCCCAGAGACTTCCATGGACTCTTCCAAGGTATACATAAAACTTTGAAATGTAGTTTCATAAGCCACTAATTTTCTATAGATTGCTGAGACTGAAAATTTTTTTTACCAGTTTTGATGTTTCTTAAGTTGAAAGGCTATAATAGTGGTTTACTCCCTTTGGGGAAAATTTAAGGAACAGTACTATTTTCATTTGAAATAAACATTTTTGTTTTATCCAAGTAACATATAATTCTAAAGCTTTAGTATTTCTAAATATATACTGTTAAATACTTCACCTATTCTCTAGTCAGGTATTTTAGTTCTCTGAAACTCAATTTCTTTTCTGTAAAAAGAGAATAACACATCATATAGCTTGCCATGAAACTGAAATAAAGTATCTACTTAAGTATATATAATGCCTTATACTTACATGCTTAATGAATGGAAATGACCATTCTCCTTGACAAGGACCAAATTTTTCTCTGAGGTACTATTTACAAAAGAGAAAACTTCCTGACAATTAGAAGCATACATTAAAATTATTAAGTTTTGATTTAAAAATTGATGCTAATTTTGTATTTAGCTCCATCATAAGAAAGGGATGCAATAAAAGATGGTGATTAAACCATAGACTTTGGAGCAGAACAGATAAGAATTCAAATCTAGGATATGACCCATCTAGCAAAACTGACAGAGAGATATCTCACATTTACCTTGGCAAATACTAATAGACAATGACAGTATTTTCATAAAAAATT
>NW_011453508.1:29932-34102 GCF_000754665.1 Bison bison bison | reverse complement strand
ATTTAGCATGGAGCTACTTGATTCCACAAATGTTACATGTAAAAATATTTGGTTTTGTAGATTACTCTAGTCTGTGACCTATAGAACTGATTTTACTGCTCTAACAGACTGAGTAAACAAGAACTTTAGAAACAGACATTTCTTTCTCTCTTGTGTAAAATTACAGCAGTTGGTCCAGGACGATAGGGATGCATCACAGTTAGGAGAAACCCAGAATCTTCCCACTGGGTTGCTCTGCCACGTGTAACAAGAATCTTCCATCTAGTAGTCCGTAAAAGTTGCCCCAGTTCTTGCTATTATGTTTCACTCTAGGTAATAAAGTGGGACATACAGAGAGAAGGGCTTGATCCTTTTAGGACATTCTGTCCAAGTTGCACATGTCCCTCTGGGTCACTTTTCCTTGGCGCTTACTTTCTGCAGTGGAGAGTGGAAATTATAGTCTTTAATTTAGTAGCTATGCACACAGGTAACAAGTGAGGAGCCTGTAATTAATGCAAGAAGGGGAGCATCCATAATAGAGGGACTCTACCACCTCAATTACAGTCTCATTTATGTCCATGCCAGACAAGAAGAATTCTGAAGGTAGGGGTCAACATTATTCTAGATTACATTCTGCTTTGATTTCTACTGCCAGTTCCCACCAGATTCCTGAATCACCCAGGGAAAAACACCCAGGCATGGCTGCCTTGACTTGTGGCTCTTCTCTATACTGACATTTTCAAAACATCATGGACAAATTGGAATATACTCTAAAGAGCTAATTGAAAGAGGAACTTCAGTAAAACTAAACAAAACAATGAAAGCATTTAGAGAGTTGAAAATGAAGTAGATCAAATAACATGAAACAAGCAACGGAATGGTTGACTGGATAAATATTCCTTAATTGACCTTGATGTTAGATAAAGATATACATCCAAATTCAGAGTACGCAGTGTTCAGGTCTACTAGAAATGTCATTCCATCTGAGAAACTATGAATTTTCTTAGTTAAATCTTGTGCCAATTCACCAGATTTCTGTTCTTACATCCCTGGGACCTCTGGTTACATCTTGACTCTTTTGCTGATTTTTTTTTTAAACTCTTGAAGCCTGTTCTTATCTCTGGGTTCCCCCCACAAATATTTTTCTATATATTATTTTAAAAAGTTTATTCATTTTTAAAATGTTGGCTCTGCTGGGTCTTTGTTGCTGCCCACAGGCTTTCTCTAGTTGTTGTAAGCAAGGACAGCTCTCTAGTTGTGGTGTATGGGCTTCTCGTGGTGTCTTCTTTTGTTGCAAAGCACAGGCTCTAATGCCCAAGCTTCAGTAGTTGTGGTACACAGGCTTACTTGCCATGTGGCATGTGGAATCTTCCTGGACCAGGGATCGAACCCATGTGCCCTGCATTGGCAGGTGACTTCTTAACCACTGGACCACCTGGGAAGTTCTATACATTATTTTAACCTGTTCCTTTGTTAACCTGAATTTCTTCTTTTTTGTTTATTTGAGATCTTCTGGTCTTTGTTTTCTGAAAACCTACTGTGAATCCTACCTATGACCCTTATAGTCTCTGAAATTGCTGATTATCCAGTTTTGAGGCCTGGTGAAATGATTTTCTTTAACTCTTCTCTACAGCAATAGGACTACTTAGTTCTCCTTGACAAACATCATTTTCTAGAGCTGACTACTGTGATCTGAATGTTTGTGTCATCTCAAAATTCATATTTTAAAATCCTAACCTCCATAGATGTCAGTATCAGGAAATGGGGCCTTTGGGAGGTGCCTTGAAGGCAGAGCTCTTCTGAATGGGATTAGTGACTTATAAAAGTGGTTCCAGGGGGATCCTGGTCCCTTCCACTATGGAAGGACACAGGACAAAGATATCACCTGTGAACTAGGAAAAGAATCCCTCACCAGAACACATCATGTTGACACCTTGATCTTTAAGTGCCCAGCCTCCAGGACTATGATCAGTAAATCTGTCTTATTATGAAGGCACCTACTCAATGGTGTTTTGTTATAGCAGCCAGAATGGACTAAGATGCTAACCATTCTTGATCAGGCCTTCCAGGAAACCAGAGACTGACTCTAATCCCTTCCTATTTCAAAGCCTATGGTAGTTTTTAGAATGTCAATGATCTTTACCTCTGAGATACTTAAAACTCTAAACTAATTTAAAAGGATTTAACTTCAGATTACCAGACTTCCTCGATCACCCATGGCTTGCATATTCTCTTAACAAAAGATGATTTTCTAAGATTGCACAATTGCCAATAATTCATTTATTTCCTACTATTTGATTATGAATAAAACATGTTTTACTAATTTTTGTAATTATTTTTCATCTCGTGTGAACTTCAGGATCTACATGGTTCTCTGTGGCACTTTCCTCTCTGCTACACCACTGGACTCCCTACTGACACTTCCTGTTGATGTGTGCTGCTGATAAATTCAAGACCAGTTCACTTGTATGGGTTTCACTGGTCCTTCATGCACACCTTTGCCCCAACTTGGTTCTATCTCTTAGACCACTCCTAGATTTTACCTGAAATTTCAAGGGGCAATTGAAATTGAATGCCCAAATCCCTCATCCTAGCAGCCTTATGGCAGAACTGCTGGCCCAGTCCTCATCTGTCTTTTATCTTCCTACTGAAAACACATGAAAATTTCTGAGAAATTGGTAAGCAACATCTCTCTCAACAATTTGTAACTTGCTATCTAGTAGCACATGTTGTATACAAACTTCATTAAACAGATTTAAAATTTTTCCATTCAGTACTCAAGCAAGCCAAAAACAAGACTCACTGCTGGGGACTCTCTTAAGTTTGTTTGTTTTTTCCCAGCCATTACCCTCTCTCAAACCAGATTTTCAGTCTGGTTTGAGCTGATGGTTTGCTCTTCACATTTCTCGTTCTGGACAGCTCTGTTTTATTGCCCTTGGAAATATCTCCATTTACTCCATTTTTATGAATAGGTGGGACTTTCCTGCTTGATATAGTGAGTTTTCTTTGTGACTTGAGTTAAACACAATATTTTCAAATTATTACATCTGTATTTTCTGCTAACATAGATAGCTCATAATTCACAGAAAAAATTTAAATATATTAAATATAAGAGCTGAAAATATTATGAAATCTCTCCCAGGTAATTACAATCAATATTGCACATAATTCTCAAACTTTTTATATGAATATGTTGTCATTTGGCTGTATTATATCAATGTAGTTATATACAGATAAGAGCATACTACCCATATATTTTTGTAAATGATTTCTTTAATCTCACAACAATTCTTACGGATTTTGTCTATTAATGAATATAGAAAGACATCTTTTTTCAAAGGTATGCTATATTCCAGTTCATAAAAGGGCCATAATTCATCTTTTTAATCCTCTATCCATGTTGTTGTTTAGTCACTAAGTCATGTCCAACTCTTCTGTGACCCCATGGGCTATAGTCCACCAGGCTCCTCTGTCAATGGGATTTCCCAAGAATACTGCAATGGGTTTCCATTTCCTCCTCCAAGGGATCTTGCTGACCCAGGGATTGAACCCATGTCTCCTGCTTAACAGGCAGATTCTTTACCATTGAGCCACCAGGGAAGCCCTCTGTCAGTATTATGATTTAGTAAAAAATATATATATATATATAATTTTAAGTTGTGTGTGTATTTTTAACTTTTCTTTTTTGTAATCTTTTAGCTTGACTATTTTATAGTTGAATCAGCATTATGAAACTATTCAGCTCTTTTTATAAAATGATCCAGCAATCCCACTGCTGGGCATACACACTGAGGAAACCAGAAGGGAAAGAGACACGTGTACCCCAATGTTCATCGCAGCATTGTTTATAATAGCCAGGACATGGAAGCAACCGAGATGCCCATCAGCAGATGAATGGATAAGAAAGCTGTGGTACATATACACAATGGAGTATTACTCAGACATTAAAAAGAATTCATCTGAATCAGTTCTAATGAGGTGGATGAAACTGGAGCCTATTATACAGAGTGAAGTAAGCCAGAAGGAAAAACACCAATACAGTATACTAACGCATATATATGGAATTTAGAAAGATGGTAACAATAACCCTGTGTACAAGACAGCAAAAGAGACACTGATGTATAAATCAGTCTTATGGACTCTGTGGGAGAGGGAGAGGGTGGGAAGATTTGGGAGAATGGCATTGAAACA
>NW_011453508.1:29470-29832 GCF_000754665.1 Bison bison bison | reverse complement strand
TTATAGTCTCTGAAATTGCTGATTATCCAGTTTTGAGGCCTGGTGAAATGATTTTCTTTAACTCTTCTCTACAGCAATAGGACTACTTAGTTCTCCTTGACAAACATCATTTTCTAGAGCTGACTACTGTGATCTGAATGTTTGTGTCATCTCAAAATTCATATTTTAAAATCCTAACCTCCATAGATGTCCGTATCAGGAAATGGGGCCTTTGGGAGGTGCCTTGAACGCAGAGCTCTTCTGAATGGGATTAGGCTAGGCTAAGTCACTTCAGTCGTGTCCGACTCTGTGTGACCCCATAGACGGCAGCCCACCAGGCTCCCCCGTCCCTGGGATTCTCCAGGCAAGAACACTGGAGTGGG
>NW_011453508.1:14988-29370 GCF_000754665.1 Bison bison bison | reverse complement strand
TCTTATGGACTCTGTGGGAGAGGGAGAGGGTGGGAAGATTTGGGAGAATGGCATTGAAACATGTATAATATCATGTATGAAACGAGTCGCCAGTCCAGGTTCAAGGCACGATACTGGATGCTTGGGGCTGGTACACTGGGACGAACCAGAGGGAGGGGATGGGGAGGGAGGAGGGAGGAGGGTTCAGGATGGGGAACACAGGTATACCTGTGGTGGATTCATTTCGATATTTGGCAAAACTAATACAATATTGTAAAGTTTTAAAATAAAATAAAATTAAAAAATTAAATAAATAAATAAATATTAAAAAATAAAATAAAATAAAGAAGATATTAAAAATTTTAGAGCTAAAAAATTACTAAATGTCACAGAACCACTGAAATCTTCATAGCCTAGAGTTTACCCACAGACTCAGTTCCCAGGGTTGTGTAAGTAAGTAGAATATAACTGAACAAAATTATAAATGTCTTAAATATTTGTTCTTACCCGATCACTTTCAAAACACTTTCACTCTTTGAAATATAGAGATTTCCAATAACTGTCTGAAGTAAAGGCTTGTATGTCCTGGTTTTCCATTTGAAATTAACAAAGAGCAGAAAGTGAAACTATATGAAATCTATAGTTGTTAAAATCATGGGCTCTTGAACCAGGCTGTCCAAGTTTAATTTCTGAATTTATCCTTTACGAGCTGTATGATCTTTAGCAGATTCCTTAATCTCTCTGTATCTCATTGTGCTCATTTGTAAATTGAGACTGACTGTGTCTTTACCTTATAAGGTTTTTCTTAAAGCTCAGAAGATTTCCCTCATATTATATGAGCATTTATGAACTCCTTATTGCAAAATTCAGAATTAAATTGAAGAAAGTAGGGAAAATCGCTAGACCATTCAGGTATGACCTAAATCAAATCCCCTATGATTGTACAGTGGAAATGAAAAATTGATTCAAGGGATTAGATCTGGTAGAGTGCCTGAAGAACTATGGACAGAGGTTCGTGACATTGTATAGAAGGTGGTGATCAAGACGATCTCCAAGAAAAAGAAATGCAAAAAGGCAAAATGGCTGTCTATGGAGGCCTTACAAGTAGGTGAGCAAAGAAGAGAAGCAAAAGGCAAAGGAGAAAAGGAAAGATATACCATTTGAATGCAGAGTTCCAAAACAAAGAAGGAGAGATAAGAAAGCCTTCCTAAGTGATTAATGCAAAGAAGTGGAGGAAAACAATAGAATGGGAAAGACTAGAGATCTCTTCAAGAAATTTAGAGATACCAAGGGAACATTTCATGCAAAGATGGGCACAAAAATGAGAGAAACAGTATGGATCTAACAGAAGCAGAAGATATTAAGAAGAGGTGGCAAGAATACACAGAACTATACAAAAAAATCTTAACGTCCCAGATAACCACGATGGTGTGATCACTCACCTAGAGTCAGACATCCTGGAATGTGAAGTCAAGTGAGCCTTAGGAAGCATCACTACAAACAAAGTAGTGAGGTGATGGAATTCCAGCTGACCTATTTCAAGTCCTAAAAGATGATGCTGTGAAAGTGCTGCACTCAACATGCCAGCAAATTTGGAAAACTCAGCAGTGGCCACAGGACTGGAAAAGGTCAGTTTTCATTCCAATCCCAAAGAAAGGCAATGCAAAAGAATGTTCAAAGTACCACATGATTACACTTATCTCACACACTAGCAAAGTAATGCTCAAAATTCTCCCAGCAAGGCTTCAACAGTACATGAACTGAGAACTTCCAGATGTTCAACCTGGATTTAGAAAAGGCAGAGGAACCAGAGATCAAATTGCCAACATCCATTGGATCATGGAAAAAAGCAAGAGAATTCCAGAAAAACATTTACTTCTGCTTTATTGACTCCACCAAAGCCTATGTGGATCACAACAAACTGTGGAAAATTCTTAAAGAAATGAGAACCAGACCACCTTATCTGCCTCTTGAGAAATTTGTATGCAGGTCAAGAAGCAACAGTTAGAACCAGACATCGAACAACAGACTGCTTCCAAATTGGGAAGGGAGTATGTCAGGCTGTATACTGTCACCCTGCTTATTTAACTTATGTATAAAGCACATCATGAGAAATGCCAGGATGGATGAAGCACAAGCTGGAATCAAGATTGCTGGGAGAAATATCAATAATCTCAGATATACAGATGACACCACCCTTATGGCAGAAAGTGAAGAGAAACTAAACAGCCTCTTGATGAAAATGAAAGAGGAGAGTGAAAAAGGTGGCTTAAAACTCAACATTCAAAAAACCAAGATCATGGCATCCTGTCCCATCTCTTTATGGCAAATATATAGGGAAACAATAGAAACAGTGAGAGACTTTCTTTTCTTGGGCTCAAAAATAAGTGCAGATGGTGACTGCAGCCATGACATTAAAAGCCACTTGCTCCTTGGAAGAAAAGCTCTGACAAACCTAGAGAGCATATTAAAAAGCAGAGGCATTATTTGCCAACAAAGGTCCATCTAGTCAAAGCTATGTTTTTTCCAGTAGTCATGTACAGATGTGAGAGTTGGACCATAAAGAAAGCTAAGCACCAAAAAATTGATGCTTCTGAACTGTGGTATTGGAGAAGACTCTTGAGAGTCCCTTGGATTGCAAGGAGATCCAGCCAGTCAATCCTAAATGAAATCAGTCCTGAATATTCTTTGGTAGGACCGAGCTGAAGCTGAAATTCCAATATTTTGACCACCTGATGTGAAGAACTGGCTCATTGGAAGAGACTCTGTTACTGGGAGAGATTGAAGGCAGGAGAAGAAGGGGATGACAGAGGAAGAGATGGTTGGAAGTCATCACTGACTCGATGAACATGAGTTGGTGATGGACAGGAAGCCTGGTATGCTGCAGTCCATGGTGCTGCACAGAGTCGGACATGACTGAGTGAGTGAACTAAATACGTTGTAACAATAAAACAATTATTACTTCTGATGAAACTGGAAATCTGCCACAGTCAGGAGCCACACTCTTTGAAGAAAACCTATAAATGTAATGAAAAATGGGATATTGTATAATACGAATTCAGTAACACTTGCAGATCATTATTATCACGTGAAACCCTTCACAACATGTTCCACGTTCTGAGTATCCAATCTAATGGCCCCTTGCTTAGAATGGCACTTGAGGGAAGCCTCCCAGACTCCCATTTGACATACAGATGTGGAAGATGAGACAAAGATGAGTGGGGCAATGGGCTGGTTAACAATATGTCAGAAAGTGAAAGTGAAGTTGCTCAGTCATGTCTGACTCTTTGTGACCCCATGGACTGTAACCTACCAGGCTCCTCTGTCCATAGGATTCTCCAGACAAGAATACTGGAGTGTGTTGCCATTTCCTTCTCCAGGGGATTTTCCCAACCCAGGGATCAAACCTGGGCCACTCGCATTGAGGGCTGACACCTTACCGTAACTCAGGGTGAACAGGTTATAGCTGCTGATTTGATTAGAGCAAGAGAAATTACTACCAAATCTGGCAAACACGGCCATCGTACCAAACACCACCATCACACCAAACACCATCTTCCCAGGATGCCCAACATTTTCTTGCCAAGCTAATTTAGACTCAGACTGCCCCCCAGTATCTGGTAGAAAAGTGATAGGAAGCTTTGGGTCCGTAGGTGAGCTGTCTACCGATCCAGCTTGTTCCCCTGCCTGACCTGTTTCTCATACCATCTTTTAACAAAGACCTGGCCAAGAAAAAGGTTTTCCTTTCACAGATGAGTAATAGAAAGAAATCAGCATGAGGTCTGTGCAAAGGTAAGAAAGGAAGATCATAGCCCAAGATGCCCTAAATCCCAAGAACTGGTATGCATGATATACACTGATAAGAACAATGCATAGGATAATTTATACACACTTGTATTTATAACACAGAAAAAATAAATCTAAACACTAAACTCAAGTTGTTATAAAAAATATACCTAGCAAAATCAAAAGTAAGAAAACTTATAATTAAAAAGAACTATAAAATAGAAAAGAAATAAAACTCATTTATTAAAATTAAAAAAAAAAACAAAGCAAAAAAAAAAAGAGGGAGGGGACATATGAATACCTATGGCTGATTCATATTGATGTATGGCAGAAACCATCACAATATTATAAAGTAATTATCTTCCAATAAAAAATATTTTTTAAAAAAGAAAAAAAATAAAATGTAAGGAGATAATGTTCTAACTAACGTGATATTTTTAAAAGAGATGGAGGAGTGATCAGTGTCTCAAGCACGTTATGGGTTCAGGGTGATCAGTCTAGAATCATCAGTGTTTCTGTGATCATTGCTTTCAGTCTGGTTAGTCTGAGCAATTAGCCTCTTCCCAGCTGGCCAACTTAATTATGTCCTTTTATTCCTCTTGCACCCCTCGTGTCTTCCCAGAATGTGAAGGAAGCTACATACCATCTTTAACATTAATATCATTTTTAGCCATAAACAGTGAATCATTTTCTTCAGCCTCAAGGGAGGCAAACCGAAGACCAAGTCCCATCTACCCACGTCCTCTTTCCGGAGTTCAGAATCTGGTATTTCTGGGTATGGTGTAGTCCTGTCTTATAAGTCACATATGCCTTCCCACTGTGTGTGTGTTAAGTTGCTTCAGTAGTGTCAGACTCTTTGCGACACTATGGACTGTAGCCCGCCAGGCTCCTCTGTCCATGGACTTCTTCAGTCAAGAATACTGGAGTAGATTGCCATTTCCTCCTCCAGGGGATCTTCTCAACCCAGGGATTGAACCCACATCTCTGACTATCTCCTGCATTGGCAGGTGGGTTCTTTACCACTGGTGCCACCTGGGAAGCCCTCCCATTGTCCAGAGATAAACTAATAGACGAGTCACACACCTCCTCTCTCCTCATTGCATGCATGCACGCGAAACACACACACACACACACAAAGTGAATATTGGGATGGGAGCAGATTAACAGAAAAAAAAAAAGCCCCAGTCAGCAAAGGGAGTAATAGGAAACACACCACAGTCACTGATCCATACCAAGCAAGTCCTGGCAGGCAGGAATTGTGAAGACCTCCCAGACCTGGTAACAGAGTAAGTTCCTCATTTAAAGCCTGGTTCTACATGCTTGTGTGAACATCCTTAATCTCTTGAGCTCTTGATTTTGTTCTCTTACAGACTTTTGCTTGAATATGAAGTAGCTACTGAAGGCTATACCTTCTTTGCGGCTTCTTGTCTTTTGAGCTTAGCTCTCTGCAGGTTTAGAAGCCTGGAGTTTGCCTTAAGATTTGAGCAGTCATAGGCGTTGCAGGTCAAGCTTGTGATTTCTTTGGCAATATTATTCCTTTTTTAAAAAATAAACAGGTAGGTGCCCATCTATTTATTCACAGTGAGCTTCATATGAAATCAACTACAGCTACTATCGCCTCCCATGTGGAGCAGTGGTAAAGAATCCACCTGCCAATGCAAGAGATGCGGTTTTTATCCTTGGGTTGGGCAGATCATCTGGAGGAGGAAATGGCAACCCACCTCCAGTATTCTTGCCTGGAAAATTCCATGGACAGGGAGCCTGGTGGGCTACAGTCTATGGGGTCACAAAGAGTCAGACACAACTGAGTGACTGAGCATGCACTGAGCACACAGCTAACATCTCATCTGGTCATAATTTTTAACAGCTTCATGGAGATATAATTCACATATCAAGTAATTCACTTATTTAAAGCGTTTAAAACACTTTAGAGTATTAAAAATATTTAATGGTTTTTAGCATATTCAGACCCTGGAGGAGGGCATGGCAACCCACTCCAGTGTTCTTGCCTGGAAAATCTCATGGACTGAGGAGGCTGGGGGCTACAGTCCATAGGGTCGCAAAGAGTCGGACACCACTGAAGTGACTGAGCATACGTGCAATGCAGCATATTCAGAAATTTGAGCAACTATCATGATAATCAATAGAGCATTTTAATTACCCAAAAGACATCCTTTACCCACTCTCCTCACTCTCATGAACCCCCTCTCCCACCACACACCACCAGTCCTGGGCAACCACTAATCTATTTTCTATCTCTCTATATTTGCCTGTTCTGGCACTTTACATAAATGAAATCATTCACTTTCTGATCTTTTGAGACTATTTTTCTTTCACTGACTGTACTGTCTTCAAGGTTTATCTGTGTCATGAGATATTAGTGCCTTGTTTCTTTTTCACTGCTTAATAATATTCAATTGTATGGGTATAACACATTTTATTTATCCATTCATCACTTGATGGGTATTTGGGTTGTTTCTACATTTTGGTTACCATGAACAATGCCAGTATAAACAGCTGAGGACAAGATTTTGTGGATACGTTATTTCTCTCAGGTATATACTTGGGATATATATCTTAGGTATGTCTTAAAATATGCGCTAAAGAATCCACCTGCAATGCAGGAGCTGCAGGAGACATGGGTTCAATCTCTGGGTGGGGAAGATACCCCCTGGAGGAGGGCATGACAACAATCCCCATGGACAGAGGAGCCTGGCAGGCAATAGTCCATAGGGTCTCAAAGAGTCAGACATGACTGAAGCAACTTAACACACACACATAGATCATATAGTAATTCAATATTTAACATTTTGAAGAAATGCCAAACTCTATCTCCAAGTATCTGTTCCAATTTATATTCCAACCAGCAATGCATGAAAACTCTGATTTTTTTTTTTACCATTTTTGTCAACACTTGTTATTATCTGTTTTTGATTATTGCCATCCTACTGGGTATGAAATGATAGCTCATTATGACTGCTCATTATTTTTAAGCCTTAACCTGTTTCCTTGGTTATCTTTTGTGTTTGACCCATTCTCCTCACTCTCAATTTAACAGTGCCCACCCTGATGCCTCCTAAATGTATAGACCAGGATGATAAGTCAGGGTTTTACTGCTGAGCTGGTTCCTGTCATCTGACAGAGAAAAATAATGGGAAATCCTGTGAGTAATCTTCTTATATCCTTTTGTTTGGAGCTATTGAAGCAGTTGGCTTTTTCCTAAATTACTGAAGCTTCAATCAGTTTAGATTTGGGGCCACAGGTAGCCTGAGTAGAGCTCTTGCTTCTTTCTGTGGCACCACAGCCTTACACTATTGTACCCCATCATCTATAATAATTACATAGGAGAAAAGTGGTACTTATCTGCAAACTAGCTGATTATTTCCTATAGTGTAGCATCTTAATAAAAGGAGCAGTCAACCTATCAATATTTTCATCTTTAAAAAATGCTTGTCTTACAGGTACAACCTCCATTTGCATATAATTTTACCTTCAGAGCTCCCACAGGTAGAGATTTGCCAATGTTTGTCATAATATAACATGGATCATCAGTTTTCCAGGATGTACCATCCTGGAACCATTTTGTACCAACCTGGTACCATTTTCTTGCTGCCCATCACAAAACAAATAAATCAGTATCACAGGTTGTCATGTAGCAGTACATTTCAGGAGCCACTTTCTAAAGAAAGCTAAGCTTCTTCCCCAATAACTCAGTTGATAAAGAATCCACCTGCAATGCAGAAGACCCCAGTTAGATTCCTGGGTTGGGACAATCCCCTGGAGAAGGGATAGGCTACCCACTCCAGTATTCTGGCCTGGAGAATTCCATGGACTGTATAATCCATGGGGTCACAAAGACTCAGACACGCCTGAGCAACTTTCACTTCACTTTAAGCTTCCAAATAAAGCAAAACTTCTATAAAGGAGCAACTAAAAATATAGTAGCTCATACAAAATAGAAGCTTATATTTTTCTCAATAATTATCCAAAATTTGGTGATTGGTCTTTGGCAAATAGATGGCTCTAAGACAAAAAGATATCCAAGAAAAATCATTTTCTCTTATTACTATTCTATCAGCTCTCAGTTAAGGATATGTTCTCCTTAATTGCATCCCACAAGCTGGCTCTTCTGCATCAAGACCACATTTCAATCTGTAGAAGTTAATAAAAAGAATAATATAAAAGACAGTACTTATGACTCTATTTCAGCCATTTAATGTTTACATCATGTTCTGTCTTTTGACTTTTACCTATCAACATGTATTCACATGTAAACACATATAGCAGAGAAGAGCTGCTGATGAAAGTTATTTCAAAAGCATTTAGATACTTTCAAAACCTATTGTGATTGCTATGTAAGTCTTAGCAAAACATAAATGTATAAGAAGCCTTTTGAGAAAATCATGTAAATTTTTTTCCTTTAATCTTTTTAGGTGATAAATTACATTAGATGTCTTTATATACCTTGCATAAACACTGCTTGGCCATGATGTGCTTTTTCCATAATCTTCAGGAATCTATTTGGTAATAGTTGATGTCAAATTTATACATGGATTAATGGATAACATTCAACTATCTACTTCTTGGACAGTCTTTGTTCTATTTTCATACAGATGTTATAGAACTTTTATAAAATGAAGTTGGAAGCTCTTCCTCTTTTGTATTTCTTTTCTATAGTTTGTACTCAGTAGAGATAGCTTCTTCCTTAAGAGTTTGGTCAAGCCTGTCCCTTTCAACATCTAGGCTTTGTGACTTTGGAAACTGAGATTTAGTTTCTTTAATGATTACTGGTCTTTTGTAATTTTCTTTTTCAGCATATTTTGCTTGATAGTTGTCCAATTAAATCTGAGTCTACACTCTACAATATGTCTCAAATCTATCCCATCTTGAATACAATGGAATGTGACCAAAACAAAACATAATTCTCTCTTCCTAGACAGTTGCAATGCCATTTAATAATAATTTTCCTTTTCCTACTTTTTCCTCTTCAAGTTATTTTCCAGCCAATAATGTAAGTGATCATGTGAAAACATGAAACAGACTGTGTCATTCCCCTGTCTAAGACTGAGCTCTTAACTTGGCCCTCCAACGGTCCGAAGATATTTGTCTGTTTATTTCAGACTCATAGATCTGTGAGTCAATATCTTAAAGACTTACTCCTGCATCAGTTGTTCAGAGTAGCTAATTACGTTCTTTCAAAAGTGTTCAAAGGCTGTTTTTATCTTGATGTTGATTCCAAAAGACCAAGCCTCCAGATTTCTTTGAGGAAAAGTCACCCACATCTTTTAATAGGACTGTGTGTATTGTATCGGAGAAGGCAATGGCACCCTACTCCAGTACTCTTGCCTGGAAAATCCCATGGGCAGAGGAGCCTGGTAAGCTGCAGTCCATGAGGTCACTAAGAGTCAGACACAACCGAGCAACTTCACTTTCACTTTTCACTTTCATGCATTGGATAAGGAAATGGCAACCCACTCCAGTGTTCTGGCCTGGAGAATCCCAGGGACGGGGGAGCCTGGTGGGCTGCTGTCTGTGGGGTCGCACAGAGTTGGACACGACTGAAGCGACTTAGCAGCAGCAGCAGCAGCAGCAGCAGCAGCAGCAGCAGCAGTGTGTATTGTATGAGTTCCCTGCACTATTTGACCATGTTATCGTGCAACAAAGGAGAGCCAAAGATCATAAGTGATATCATTGGATTTAGGAGTTAGCCTTTTCTAACTTATACAGCCAACTAACTGACAAATAAATTGATGTGTTTGTAACTATAGCTATGGATATTACATTGGGCCTGGGAAGTTCAACTGTTCTGGAAAGTTTGGCTCAGTTTAACATGAGAATTCCTTCCATTCGCCTGCAGATCCTGAATGGTACAGACCTAGGATCAGTAAACATTTTTTATAAAGTGTTAGATAATAAATAATTTATAAATAATAAACAATGACTTGTGAACCATGTGGTATCACTGGTAACTACTCAATTCTACTGTTTACCATATAAGTGGTAATAGATGATATGGAATGAATTTCTGTTCCAATAAAACTTTAGTTTTAAAAACAGCAGACTGGATCGTCCCATGAGTCATTGTTTGCCAACTCCTGGCATAGGTATATTTGATTAAGTGGTAGTGTTTTGTAGAATTTCTTAATGACAGTAATTCTTAAGGTAGGTTAGAATTTCGCAGGCAAGAAACATGAATTTAGGATTGCGTTTTTGCTGTTCTCAGAGTTGTAACTCTTCAAGAGAGAAAGGACTCATCATATTCTGAAATTAGGCAGACAACAATGAGAGCACATTCATATTTCATAGCACAGGGCATTAGTATGGAGTCCATTTGAAGGTATTTACATGGGATCCTGTCATTTGACTTCTGTCTGTGTCCCATCCTGACAATTTTGCTAGAATTGTGCTGTTGGCAGGTGAGGCATGGACAAAAGACCTACTTCTTGATTTTTTTCTAAATTTGCCTACTACGTTGCTTTGTTAAAATAGTGGTCAATTTATTCCTGCTGTGGTGGAAAGATCTCACATAAAATCTTAGCAAGTTTTCACATGACCTCTTCTGCCTCAACCAGATTACCATCCTGAGAATGTAGTTTATATCCAGGTCATTTACCTTTTTTTTTTTTTTAATCTGATATCGAGGCTGAATTGTAGCATTCTATAATGGTAACTTTGAACTCCACTGAAGTCTTGGTTTGGGGAGGTAATCACAAATCTCTTTGCAAGAATGGCTTGGAGAGTATAGTGACAAGCAAGGAGGTTCCCTTAGCCCTGAGATAAGTTCATTTTTAAAGACTCCTATAAGTACCTTTATAATAGAAACTTCCTTTGCAGCATTAGAGTGTCTACAGAAGTTCCTTGCTTTGTCCATTGTTTTAGGTTCCTTCTGAGATTAAGGAGACTTACTATTTTCAAAGTATCTCAATTTCATAGATGCCCAGAGATATATCTACAGTGTGTTTATAAGTCAGCTTTTTTCCCCTAACTAGTTGGAAACTTCTAAGAAGGCAATCAGTTTTGTCGTTTGAACTGATTTACTCCTCACTATGGAATTGACTGAAGCGACTTAGCAGCAGCAGCAGCATGGAATTATAATCTGAGATGAAGTCAAATCTGTAATGGAACAGCCAGACTAATCATTTCTAATTTCTGTATATGATCTATTAACAAACAGAATCAAGTCTAGATTTTTCTAAGGAGTTTCTTACAAGTATCTGGGGCATGGACAATTCTGAGACAGATACTAAAGAGTTACTTGTTGCTTCCTTTTGATAGAAAAAGGAGAGAATTTGCCGTTTGTATGTTACTGTGATGAACAGTAATATATAAAAGAGAATATAATAATTTTCATGAAATGTAAGCCAACTTGTAATGAAATAAGTACTTTTCAGTAAATTTCAAGGATTATCCCAGTCAGAAAATCATTGGATTCGTGAAAGATCTCAAAATTATGTCAACAGAAGCCTTCCTGTGTTTTACAGCAGCTTCTACAGCCTGAGGAAAGATGAAAGCCTTTGTTCATGGATCAAGAGAAAGACTCTAATTCACTATAAACTTCACCAGATGGTTTATGAATTCATGGAGAAATCTGTTTGTGAGTTAGGCAAACCTAAAGTAGGGAGTTCTTAGAGATAACTTCAGTTTGTAAAATGCAGTCTCCCGTTGGGAACATAACAGGAGAAAATGATTTCTGAGGAAGTGGGAACCCAGTGTTAGAAAAGGCTGGTGAGAATTCTGCTGAGTTGTCTGCCTAGATGTGCTTTCAATGACTTAAGGTCAATTAGAGGCAAAGCATATCATGGCTCAGTCAGGTATCATGTTTGTTTTTATTTTTTTTTTCTTGACACTTTGTGGGTTTTTTTGTGGCAGGGGGGGTTTTGAAAACTTTTTTATCTTCAGTTTGCAAAAGATAACCCACATTTTTGGATGAGAGTGGAATTTGTGGTGAATTTGGTGTCCTTCAGAGCCTGTATAAAGACAAAGCTCATTAGTTCTTGGTGGTATGATAGTCCATGTATACTAGTTGATTCTCTCAAATATTGACTGCTGCTGCTAAGTCACTTCAGTCATGTCCGACTCTGTGCGACCCCATAGATGGCGGCCCACCAGGCTCCCCTGTCCCTGGGATTCTCCAGGCAAGAACACTGGAGTGGGTTGCCATTTGACTACCTAAATGTAAATGGATTTGAAAGAAAGCAGAATCTCAATCCATGACTATAAAATATGCTTCCAGTGGAGTTGAAGGAAAACCAATATTTATAAGAACTATTGGATGGAATGAGTCATTTGTCTATTATTCCTTCTTTTGCTTCTGATTTCAAATGGTGTACAAGTTTGGGGAAATGTTTGGATGTATCAATATGTACTTGCAGGGGTTAGCATCAATAATCTTACTGATACAGGTAGAATTTTTGGCTCAAAGGGAGTCTATTATAGAGATCTTAAGGCTATGTCTGTTTAAGTGCAAAGTAAGTCTGTGTCCCTAACTGTAAATGGACTAGGAATAGGAAGACCTCCTAAGTTAAAAGGAGAGACTTTTTGACAATCTCTTCATTTGGCCTTTGTACATAATAAATCTTTTCTGATTAAATTGTTTTATATGACACTATAGAGGAAAAATGGAGAAGGCAATGGCACCTCACTCCAGTACTCTTGCCTGGAAAATCCCATGGATGGAGGAGCCTGGTAGGCTGCAGTCCATGGGGTCACTAAAAGTCAGACACGACTGAACGACTTCACCTTCACTTTTCACTTTCCTGCATTGGAGAAGGAAATGGCAACCCACTCCAGTGTTCTTGCCTGGAGAATCCCAGGGACGGGGCAGCCTGGTGGGCTGCCGTCTATGGGGTCGCACAGAGTCAGACACGACTGAAGTGACTTAGCGGCATAGAGGAGAAAAACATTTTTAAAGCAAAGGATAGCAGATAGTTAACCAAAAATTAATAAATGTTTCAGTAATCTAAACCAATAGATTCCAGGTGAATAGTCCTATGCTAACTTTGTATATCCCTAAAAATCATAGACTCAGAGAATGTAAAGCTATATGAGACCTTTAAAGTACATCTATTTTCACCCTTTTTATTTACAATGAGGACCCTATAATTTTGAAACAAGAATAACATTCTACTTCTCTTTGTATCTCTTTCCAACATTTTTGTAGACAGTTTTTGACTCAGATACAGTGCCTCATACAGAGTTTAAACACTCAGCAATTATTATTAATTTAAGGAAACCAAGATCTTACAGGAGGATGATCAAGTTTCTGCTGAAGTTATTGTCCTAGAAGAAAACTAATTGTGTCATTACCTTATTTAAAATTATTTTCTACTTTTGCATTTTTTCAGAATAATTTTCAAACCACATAGCTTGGGTTACATAGTCATTTACAATATGGTACCCAAGTACTTCTTTAGTCACTACCCTCTAAGTGTCCTACACCATCACAATGCAAATCTTAACACTTATCCAACAAGTTCCAATGTGTTGAATATTTATTCATAAGGTGAGTTAAGAAAGGAAATTTTCCAAACCTCTTGACAATTGTTCTCATTATTAGCATCTGTAGTTAAGAATTTTCTACACATTTATATTTTAAATGCATCTTGTTATGTTATGACTATTTTGTTTTCTTCACTGAAGGTTAAAATATATGGTCCAAACCTACAGTTTTATAATGTACTTGAAGGTATGCAGTTAGGTACTCTTGGAACTTTTCTTCTTAAATCTAAATAAATGTTTCAATCTTAGAGCATTTATCTGCCTATTTTTCCCCGTTGAGTCACTATTGTAGTTTTCTCTATACTCTTTCCAAGTTCCTTTCACAAAGAAAATGTGATGTATCACATAAAATTGTTTATAGTATTTATCAAACATTCATTATAAGACTTAGCCTAAAAGAGTGATGATGTAATCTACCCTCCTATTTATGCATGAATATGTATTATGTTTGCACTTTAACAGTGGCAGTCCATGACTGATTCATGGCCACTGATGAGTCATTTTCTGGATTACTCATGTTAGGCTTGCTTTGATCTGTATGACAAAACTACGTGATATGCTTAGTTGGATTCTATAGTTTAAGACAAGAGTAGATATTCAGAGCTTGTATTCAGACTATTAAAAGATGTAACCAAATAATAAGTCATCTATGATATCTTTTTAGAGCAGTTTAGCCACAAGCACTGCCTTATAAGGGCTTCCCTGGTGGCTCAGAGGTTAAAGTGTCTGCCTGCAATGCGGGAGACCTAGGTTTGATCCCTGGGTTGGGAAGATCCCCTGGAGAAGGAAATGGCAACCCACTCCAGTATTCTTGCCTAGAGAATCCCATGGACAGAGGAGCCTAGTGGGCTACAGTCCACGGGGTCGCAAAGAGTCGGACACAACTGAGCGACTTCACTCACTCACTCACTCACTCACTGCCTTATAAAATTTGAACTCCGAGCTCTACTGAAGAATGTTGCTGTTTCTCCTCACCTACATTCATGTTGGAAAATGAATGACAACAGTTGTTTTTTATAATCAGTTTAGCTTAATTCCAGTCATGTTTTCTAACAAGTTAAATTTTGACTATAAAAGGTGTTTCTTTCCAGAGACTTCCATCTTACACGATGAAACTGT
>NW_011453508.1:4065-13991 GCF_000754665.1 Bison bison bison | reverse complement strand
GAAAACGTGAAGGTGAAAGTATGAATCGCTCAGTCGTGTCCAACTCTTTGTGACCCCACAGACTACAGCCTTCCAGGCTCCTCCGTCTGTGGAATTCTGCAGGCAAGAATACTGTAATGGGTTGCCATTCCCTTTTATATGGTTTCCATTCCATATAAAAAGAAATATATCCTTTTTCCCATTCCTCTCATGGAAACTGCTCTGTAGATTAGTACTTAGGGTGAATGAGTTACCTCCTGATTTACTGCTTACTGGGCTATCCAGGTGGCTCAGTGGTAAAGAACCCACCAAGAGACCAGTGTTCAATCCTTGGGTTGGGAAGAGGAAATGAGAAGAAACCCAATCTTTGGATTGGGTTCCTCCCTCCTCTGGGGAGGAAATGGCAACCTGCCCTAGGATTCTTGTCTGGAAAATTCCATGGACAGAGGAGCCTCGTGAGCTACAGTTCATGGGATTGCAAAGAGGTGGATACAACTGAGTGACTGAGCACACAGCACATTTTATGTGAAGACTTGCTTATGGTTTTCCACTTCCTCTGGTCTCCACTTATTATGTTTTATACCTGTCCTTTGGAGTAATTTTTTACCTATTTGATAAATAGTTATCCACTAGTAACAATTTTTCAACTGAAGTGTGTCAGAAAACACTTTTATTTTGCCTTTATTTTTTAACTTTGTTAAAATAAGCATTTTCCTACATGGTCAGAATATTATCTCATTGAAAGTAAGAAATCCTTACTTATAAGAAATCTTATTTATAAGGTAATATAGAGGTCATATTGTCATTTCTTTTTTAAAATGTATTTATTTTTGACTGCAGTGGATGCTGGGTCTTTTTTTTTTTTTTTGCTGTGTGGGGGCTTTCTCTAGTTGGGCAAGTGGAGGCTACTCTCTAGCTGTGGTGCATGAGCTTCTCATCACGGTGGCTTCTCTTATTGTGGGGCACGGGGCTCTAGGGCATGAGGGCTTCAGTAGTTGTAACATGTGGGCGCAATAGTTGTTCCTGGGGCTCTAGAGTGAGGGCCCAGTTATTGTGGTGCATAGGATCAAGCCCATGTCCCCTGCATTGATAGGGGCATTCTTAACCACTGGATCACCAGGAGTGTCCCTGTCATTTCTCATTCAGACTTTTCCCAACTGCCCACAATGCCCAAAACAACTGAAGTTCAATACCATGGATTTAATTTACTTCTTGTGTCTTTTCAATAATGATCATTGACAGTTGTTGGACTTTTCCCCATGCAAGCAAAAAGTAATCTCTAGTGTATGCCTTTTGTGCTATACAGATAGATGTTCAATCTCCCTTCCTCCATTCATCTTATGGTTTCAACACCAATTGATAGTTGTTGCCAGATTTTTATTGTCATCAAGATCTATAATAATCAATCATTCCTCCTAATTCTTTTTCAGGATTTTCTAACTTTCTCTTATTAAATAGGGCTACTTAGTTCCCTAAACTACAGTTGCTATTGAAATGAGGAACAAATTTTTAACTATTTCTCTTTAATCACCAAATTTCAGAGTCAATTAGTAGTTTCTTTGAATAGACACTTGAGATTTCTTTTCTATTAAATATCATCATAGGCCCAAGCATTTTCATTGATGGTGTTGCAGTCATTTATATTAATTAGTCTTTAGTAAAGCCCAACCCAAATTGTCACAAATTTGACTAAAGTGAATACCTTTAACTTTGCACCTGTCCCAGCCCAAAGTGAATTTAATTCCATGTCTATCCTCAGACAATAGATGAAGCACAAACCAATTACACCTAGTACTCAAAGTGAACCTCACAGGGGAAGATAACACACCTGAAGTAAGCTGCAAGAGAATTTAAAGATACATCTAAAATGTGTAATAGAGAGAACAATATGAGGTTCTGAGTACTATTATTCATGTCCTCTGACTTTTGTTGAGGGGATTTTAAATTATTTTTCTTTCATTCATTCATTTGTTGAGAAATTATTAAGTTCTCACTGTATTCCACCAATTCTGCAAATTGTTGAGGATAAACTAAACCCAAAACATGTATACTCTCTGTCCTCTTTGAGATTTGTTGTAGTGGTGAAGGATCCTTAATCAAAATGCTTTATTAATAAATTTTAAATGATCACTCTGATGGGTGCTGTGAAGGAGAGAGTTTGGGGAACCAGCTGACTTGGTCTGAGACTGCAGAAAAGTTCCCTAGAGAATGTGATACTCCATCTGAGAATGCATGTGTAGGACTTGCACAGGTGGAGTTAGGGAAGAAGTGGAGCAATCTTTCAGGCTAAAAAAAAAAAAAAAAGACTAATTCTGGGCAATGGAAGATGAGAATATTTCAAATAAATAAACTTCAACAGTCAATGTCATTAAGAAATCGGGTGAACTGATACTAAAACCTTGTGAAAGCCTTTTTGATACAAGGTAAAGGCATTTATTTGTATACAAAGTAAAATCTCTGAAAGCATATCTCATAATTCTTAATAGAAGTTTATAATGGGAAAATTATGCTGGGAATTGAAGTAGAGCAAAAGGGAATTGTTTGTTTTTTATTTTAAAGCTTTCCTAATGTTGGAATTATTTTCACATATAAATATTATTTTTCAAATTAAAAAAAAGGAATTTGCATACAACTCATAGGATTAAATTCCCAAATCTATTTTTGTTCATTAAAAAACTGTAAGACAAAGTAAATGTATCATCTGATATTTTCATAATTCCATAATGTATCCATGTATACAGAAGAATATAGACAATTACTGTGCAGGCAAACTAAGATAATTCAAGTAAGTAAAAATAATTTTTAAAATAAAAACTCCTCTATACACCTAGAATAGGTACTCTATACTCCTGCATCTTGGAGTTTTGTTTTTGTTACTCTTTCTTAAAAAGCATTTTGGCAAGAATAAGAATATTAGAATTTTACTGCACCCAGTCTTTATTTTGTTGTGTAGAGTATCCTGTAATTCAATTGAGAAGCTCTGATTTTCTATCTGCAATTTTTTAAAAAGAGAACTAACCACTGAATTCACAAATGAAAGTTTTAAGCATAAGGAATTTAGTCTTTTTTCCTAAATGTATTATTCGCTTCATTAATTTTTGGAAGAAACTCCCTTAAATGGAGAAAGAGAAGAGAGACTTGAAAACCACACAGTTCTTGAGAAAGACTTCCTTTGCATAGAATCGTTCATCAATTTCAACCGTAACAGAAAGTAATGGAAACGTGATCTGAATGGGTAGCTGAAAACTGAGTAATAACTTAAAACTCCATTGAAGCTGTTCATCAGATATATAAGGTACAGCTTGTTCCTTGCATTGTAAATGTTTAAATGTTGTGGGTATTTTGCCAAAATTAAAATATTTTCCCAAACGAATAGTAGTGATATCATGTGAGTATAGTTAAAAGCAGTTAACCTTCAACGGGCAGAAGATTTGTGGCATGTTTTTATAAATCATTTAAAGTAAGACCTAGTATAGTCACAGATACGTGTCTTTTTTTAGAATATATGGGAAACTATTCCATCTGAAAATTTAATCTTCTTTTTTCAGGGAATAAAATAAATTTAAAGCTAGAAATCTCTGGCACAGAGGGCAGATTTTTTTGTTTTAGGTGCTCCTAGTTGTGTACTGTCCACCCACAATTTCAGTAAATTTTTTCAGATTTTCTTAATTTTGTACATATACCACTTACCTCTAGTTTATATGCTTCTATTTATAGCATTTTGTAACTATTGATTCTGTGCCTGTCTATCTTCTTTTTGAAAAAGCTTAGAAGTTAAGTCTAGAAATATTTTTAATGGAAAAGCAAGATATTAAGAATTAATTTATGGTCCCAAGAAAAAGAGACAAGCAAAATCCTATATAATTCTCCAGGTATTTCCCCTGTAAATCTTTGAAAATTGTTTAATCTTTTGGCCTTTTTAGTGATTGGTATATTGATATTTAGAAAGTATGGAATTATTATTCCAAAAATATTTTTTAAGAAAAAAAGTCTCTTGGTGGGTTTGGTAGAGATTTGCTTCTCAAAAAATAAAAGAGAGAAGAGCTGACTCATTTGAAAAGACCCTGATGCCGGGAAAGATTGAGGGCAGGAGGAGAAGGGAACGACAGAGGATGAGACGGTTGGATGGCATCACCAACTCAATGGACATGAGTTTGCGTAAACTCTGGGAGTTGGGGATGGACAGGGAGGCCTGGCATGCTGCAGTTCATGGGGTCACAAAGAGTTGGACACGACTGAGCGACTGAACTGAACTGAACTGAGGCACCATCAGTAGCTCCACCCCACTGCCATGATTCAGGATCAGACAAGGGTCTAAGTGTTCAATATGATCATCTTACATATCCAGGTCACTTTTTAATCAGCAGTTTTACATTTCCTAAGCATCGTCCTGGCTTAAGATTTTAGTGCAGGTCTTTTTATCTTAATTTTTTTTTATATAGCCTTATATTCCCTATCACTCTTAGGGTGTAACATTTCTCCTCTCTTGGTGCCAAGGAGGTTGTTATCTCTCCACTACCACAAAATCAGAGTATCCCATCTTAACTGCTTTAACTTTAATTTTTACCCAGATATCCATATCCATGCCCAGATCTTTTGTCAAGAAGGAGTAAGAACAAGAGAGGAAAGGAAACTTTTATAAAACACACAGAGACCTGTTATATCCCAAGAGGCTATATGTAAGCTTCTTGGTAAGCAGTGTGCTTAGCAGGTGGTCACTACCCTTGTGATCTATGGTCATATCAGTTCAACAAAAAAATCCTGATATCCGAAAGAGAATCTAGTTGAATTCCTTAGATCCTCTTTGGCCAGGCTGTCATTTGGAGAATGTACCAGCTAGGCTGGTCTGAGGTTCCCATCACTAGAAAGAAAAGAATATCATGTCCAGAAATGGTCTTGGCAGAATTCTGAATTTTCCAAATGAAATTAATGTATAATTAATTCTGTTCTTTCGGGCTTGATCATTACCCAGGAAGTGGCCAAAAGGAGATAACCCTTTTCTGGAGTCACCCACACTAGTGACCAAACTGTTTTATGACATTTGAGGACCAGTATGTGTTCAGGGAGGTAGAGTCAGAGATGTTTTGGGGGTTGATTATGAAAAGAACTTTCATTACATTGATGAGCAGAGGTATGAAATACCTGTGCATCATTTTCAGACTGAAAATGATCAAGAAAGGCAAAAATATGAGACAGATTAGTTTCAGGGGCCACATTGATGTGTCCAGAGCTGACTGATGAGACTAGAACAGCAACACTAACCTAAAATGGTGTCATCACTGGTTTAAGAAACCACAGGAAAATCTCAAACTAGCCAGGGTTCTAAAGATTCAATCGTCATGGTGATTGTGAATTTACTTCTCTCATTCAGCTTACAGATGAGTCTCTGTAACCATTGTCTCCCAGTTCTTAGCCACGTCAATCACAAGATAAGACAATATTTATTTATATATACTTTCTTCATGTTATGACACCTTTGACATAATTTGATGTCTTAAACCAAAGAGTAAATTTATCCTGTTAGAATTTTAGGTAGGGCAGAAAATCTCCATATTTGAGCTCCTATGGTACTATCAGATCACAAGTTTGCAACCATTTACTACATGAGACCAACTATGATGAAGGATGTTACTGGCTTTGCTACTTCATCCAATGACTGCAAGCAGTTTTGGTCACAATAATAGATATACTGAGCACTTGGAAGATACTTCACATTTCACAAAGCAACTTCCACATTATGATTTCATTTACTCAAGCACCCTTGGCAGTGACAGTTAATCACTAAGTCATGTCCAACTCTTGTGACCCCATGGACTGTAGCCCGCCAGGTTGCAATGGATTTCCCAGGCAAGAACACTGGAGTGGGTTGCCACTTGCTTCTCCAGCGGAATCTTCTCTGACCTAGTGGTTGAACCCAGGTCTCCTGCATTGCAGGCAGACTCTTTACCACCTGTGCCACCAGGGAAGACCTTTCAAACACCCTTAAGAAGGTGAAATCCCTTTTTATAAATAATAAAAATGTATCTTGCCCATTATCACACAATCTCAAAGCAGCAAAACTAACACAAAAACTGGGATTTTTGATACTGAAAATCTGGTGCTTGTCCAGAGTTATCATTAAAGCTTTCCTCTGAGAAGGAAATTATGACTAAGGTCTTTTGTTTTGCATGTGTGGAGACCTTGCTATATAACTTGTAAATGTTCAGGAAAAGCTTGGGGATTTTTGATACTTAATTACAAGATTGGGTCAACGAATACAATGGCCCTGGATTCTCAAGTTCTCATTAGATACTTTTGATGTTGAAGGTTATTGTGTGCAGCAGTGGGTGCAGAAGGTTGATTTGGCCCAGGCTGTCATTCTACCCGCCCCGTTCCCCCAATTACCTGCATGATGTACTGGTCGGGTGGGCAGTGCTACTGAAGAGTTCTTTCATCTGAGAGAGAAGATGAAAACAAACCAGTGAGTTCTCCCTGCATTGTTCACTGGGTCTTTGTTTTATCTTCCAAAGGTTTGATGTTTGATAATGAATAAATTAGGATAAAATATGAATGCACCCTCTGTAAGGACCCAGCGGGAAACATTGGCTGTTGAGCCAGATCTCAATCAACGAAAGAAAGGGGTTCGTTTTGGCATCAAGACCAAGCTTGGGAAGCCTGCTTATTTAGAATAAAACTCAAGATGAAAGAAGGAAGTATGTGTGCATGATGTTTATGTGTATGCAAGACAGATAATAAGTAGGCTTAGAAAAGTTTTAGTTTTATGGAAACATCACAAATTTTGTAATGTGTATAATTTAAGTAATTTCCTTTTCATATAATTTAGTCTTTAAAATATTTATTAAGGAATTATATCCCCATTCTTAATTAAATTAGCATAATACTTTTACTAATGTCTCTTGTAGGCTGAACATCTTTTGAAGTTTATGCATGTTTATTAATATAAAGTATCTATTGCTCACATAAACTGTTGCTCAGCCTCATAGAGACAGCTGGAGCTAATTGTAAAAAGAAAAAATTTTATGGAAACTGGCTTTATGTGGAATATTGTGAACAGTGTCATATACTTGGTGCTAATCTATCTTTCCCCTTATTGTCAAATTTAGATCTACTTCTCTCTTCCTAGTCTCCTACACATATAATACTTCTTTTAAAGGTTGCTATGGGTTGTTATTCTGGGAACAGTGCTGTAAGTGATCCAGTCATATTTTAAAGCCAGGATCTGGGGTAAGAGCACACATATCTAGGATGGTGTGTGGTTCTATGATGTTACCATGCACCTCACAGCTGCCCTACCATGAAAGCTGTCACAGGAAGTTAGCAACTCCCACCTCTTTCTGTCACTCAGCTTGTAGATAGAGGCTGGCTTTTGTCTGCAGCGCTCCCTTCATCTAGGACAAGCCTGAAAGTAAGTGACGGAAACTTTGGCATGGGTTTCAACTCTAAATTATGCAAGAGGGATAAAGTTCACCCAAGGAAATGTCAAGTGGGCAAAATTTTTTCCTGGCATCTGGTTTTGTGTATTTTCCCCCTCTTTACTGTGTCCTTCTTTTTCTCCGATTTCAGACTCCAGGACGGCTATGAAATGAAACATTAGAAGAGATTGTGATATAGGTGAAGCATTCATCCATACTGTACATGAATGAAATGAGCTTACTACTTCCAGACTTATTTATGTTAGCCTCCTTTTCATAACTGTACAGCCCAAAAGTTAATTTTTTAGTTGAAATACAGCTGCCATACAATATTATGTTAGTTTCAGATATATACTACGTAATGATTTTATATTTGCACATGTTATGAAGTGATCATCATGAAAAGTCTGATCATTATTTGTCCCAATACAAGGGTATTACAATATTATTGAACTTATTTTTAATGCTGTATGTTAGTTATATCCTTGTTCTGGGAAAATCCCATAGACCGTTACGGTCCATAGGGTTGCAAAGAGTTGTACAAGACTAAAGCGGACTGAGCATGCACACACACAAATTACTTATAAACTGGAGATTTGTACCTCTAAATCCCCTATATTTCATCTACTACTGAGCCCTCTCCTTTCTGGCAACTACACGTTTGTATCAGTCTCTGTGTTGTGGTTTGTTTGTTTTGCATTGTAGATTCCACATGTAAATGAGATCATGTGCTACATATCTTTCTCTGTCTGACATTTCTTTTAGCATAATACACTCTAGGTCCATACATGTTGTCCCAAATGGAAAGCTTTTTATGTAATATCCATTGTGTTTATATATTTGTATGTTTGTATATATGTGTATGTGTGCATATACGTATGTATATGTCTGTATGTATATATGTGTATGTATACATATATAAATATATATATAATGTTTTGTTTATCCATTTGCCTATTGATGGACACAGGTTTTTTCCCTGATAGCTTCCCTGATAGCTCAGTTGATAAAGAATCTGCCTGCAATGCAGGAGACCCCAGTTCACTTCCTGGATTGGGAAGATCCCCTGGAGAAGGGATAGGCTACCCACTCCAGTATTCTTGGGCTTCCCTTGTGGCTCAGCTGGTAAAGAATCCGTCTGTAATGCATGAGACCTGGGCCTAGAGAATCCCATGGACAGAGGAGCCTGGTGGGCTACAGTCCACGGGGTCGCAAAGAGTCGGACACAACTGAGCGACTTCACTCACTCACTGCCTTATAAAATTTGAACTCCGAGCTCTACTGAAGAATGTTGCTGTTTCTCCTCACCTACATTCATGTTGGAAAATGAATGACAACAGTTGTTTTTTATAATCAGTTTAGCTTAATTCCAGTCATGTTTTCTAACAAATTAAATTTTGACTATAAAAGGCATTTCTTTCCAGAGACTTCTATCTTACACGATGAAACTGTGATGCAGGTCATAATATTGTCCTGGTTACTTCCTATTTGAGTAGCTATTACTTCCTCTGCCAATGATATTCTGTATATATACTCCCCACATATATATTCCAAATTATTGTTGACACTGAAAGAGCCATATGACTCGAGTAGGTGTAACCTGCCTCTTCCTTGGCTCCAGGCCTGTCAGCACAGTATGTTCAATTCTTCCTTAATTAATGAGCCTTATCTTTTATGATGTTGTTGTGGTTCCTTAGTGTCCATGAATTCAGATACCTGACTGTTTTGAGTTTCCTTCTATGAGAGAGACCGACCTAGGTTTTCTTCCTGACTCTTATGAGAATTATGGAGTTGGAAGATGATATATATTGGAGAGCTATCTAGCCTATAAATGTTTTTGATGTTCTGCAAGTTATTTCAGCATTCTAGAGCAAATTACTTTCCTTACCAATGATGAGAATTGGAACAGCTATCTATCTTTGTGTGCTCTTTTAAGATAATATGCATGAGAAGTTTTTATTTGTTTTTAGTTTAAAATCTTGTGTGCTAAGTTGCTTCAGTCGTGTCTGACTTTTTTATTTCACTTCCCCTTCAATTGGGCTTCCCTGGTACCTCAGACGGAAAAGAATCTGCCTGCAGTGCAGGAGACCTGGGTTCAATCCCTGGGTTGGGAAGATCCCCTGGAGAAGGAAATAACAACTCACTCCAGTATCCTTGCCTGGAAAATTCCATAGACTGAGGACCCTGTCAGGCTACAGTCCATGGGGTTACAAATTGTCGGACATGAGTGACTTAACTTTCTTTCCCCTTCGGTCAGTGCCCACTACTGGTTATTCTTTTCAAGAAACCAGTTAGAGAGATCTGCATCAAGGTCTGGAAAAATGGCAGACTGGAAAGGAGATGAGCTGTTAGCAATTACAGAGCCTGGCTCACTTTGATCTGCTAGAGCTTCTTCACATATTAAGATCTACATACTTATTATCAAATTAATATAAAACAGTCCTAAGACCTCACACTTATCTATCAATACAACAGATTAAATGTTTAAATGCTTGCCATTATAATATTTATGAAGTGAAAACGTGAAGGTGAAAG
>NW_011453508.1:0-504 GCF_000754665.1 Bison bison bison | reverse complement strand
ATTCTGTGCCTGTCTATCTTCTTTTTGAAAAAGCTTAGAAGTTAAGTCTAGAAATATTTTTAATGGAAAAGCAAGATATTAAGAATTAATTTATGGTCCCAAGAAAAAGAGACAAGCAAAATCCTATATAATTCTCCAGGTATTTCCCCTGTAAATCTTTGAAAATTGTTTAATCTTTTGGCCTTTTTAGTGATTGGTATATTGATATTTAGAAAGTATGGAATTATTATTCCAAAAATATTTTTTAAGAAAAAAAGTCTCTTGGTGGGTTTGGTAGAGATTTGCTTCTCAAAAAATAAAAGAGAGAAGAGCTGACTCATTTGAAAAGACCCTGATGCCAGGAAAGATTGAGGGCAGGAGGAGAAGGGAACGACAGAGGATGAGACGGTTGGATGGCATCACCAACTCAATGGACATGAGTTTGGGTAAACTCTGGGAGTTGGGGATGGACAGAGAGGCCTGGCATGCTGCAGTTCATGGGGTCACAAAGAGTTGGACCTGTCT
>NW_011453507.1:4469-4855 GCF_000754665.1 Bison bison bison | reverse complement strand
GTATGAGATTGATAGATATATGTTCATGTATTTTTTTGTTGTGGTTGACGATAAAAAATAACAGGGTGCCTCTTGAGGCAGACAGTACCTGTAGGTATCCTTTGAGGGGGAAAATTAAAAATTAAGCGAGCACTTCCAACCTGTGAGAAAGAGGGCAGACAGTTTCTTTGAATCAGATCTGCTAAAACTCGCATGGAGTATTGCCTTTAGTTATGTACAAGTGGTATAGGAAGGTTTCCCCTCAAGGGGGAACCTGGGACCCCTTGAGCAAAGAAAGATTCCTAGGATGGAGTTAGACTAATTTGCATAAGGAACTTGGAACTTCTGGAAGAGATGAACTAAAATGTATATCTTAATCACCTGAGATTTAGCCCTGGGAGGCAGCC
>NW_011453507.1:0-410 GCF_000754665.1 Bison bison bison | reverse complement strand
AGGTTGACATTTCTTACTATGATATCATTTTTGCTTGTTTACTTTGGAGTATACACATATAGACTACTGCACAAAATACTATTGTGTTGCTCAATGAGTTATGGTATAGTAAGCACCTGTATAACCACTACAGAGGTTAATAAAAAGATCATTGCCCCCTTTTAACTCCTACTCCTTCCCTTCTTCCCAAAATCACACTGATTTCTTGTGCTATCCACATGGCCCAAGAGGCTGCCAAAAGCATTACTCAGCTTGTCATCACCTCTAGCGGGATTAAGAGATACTAAGTGGGACTTTCCAGGTACACTTTTCTGTGTGTCTTTCTTCTGACTCTTGGTCCTTATAATTTGGTCTGCCATAATGGAAGATCACAATATTTTAAACCAAGGCACAGAGGTCATATTGAAAAG
>NW_011453506.1:0-4487 GCF_000754665.1 Bison bison bison | reverse complement strand
AATATTTCAAGTGTAGACATAATGAGGTCTTTTAAATTATTATTAATTTTTCAAGCAAGGAATGAAAAAGTTGCTGAGGCTTCCTACAGACTTTAATTTCTAACAAAGTGAATACCAGTCTCTAATATATTTAAATAAAAATCTCTTTGGGACCTTTTTGCTAAGTGTAAAGAGGCCTTGAAGCTGAAAAGGGAGGAAACCACTGGGTTTATCCCCAGCCACGATTGGTCCATTTCTTGCTCTGACCTCACAGGGCATCACTATGATGAAACTCACAAAAACCCTTTATAAGACTCTGGCTGGGTGCAGTTTTTGTCCACAGAGCCCAGGAAGCTGATTTTGGTGACCTGACGGCTGGACCTACAGTTAGCGAGCTTTTTTCCGTGTTTTTATAGTGTTGCTGATTTTTTTCCTTTTTCTCATTTTTATTTTTCTCTTTTTCCTTTGTCTTTTTCTCATTTTTTACATTTTTCTTATCATTTTTTTCTTTCATTTTTAGTTTCTCATTTTTTTTGTTTCTTTTTTTCCCATTTTTTCCCCTTAGTTCTTTTTCTCATTTTATCTTATTATTATTTTTTTTCAGTTAGTGTTGCCAGTACTAGTACAGAGAGTATCATTGATATAGTTAGCATAGTTGATATAGCTAGTGGTTTGTTAGCATAGATAGTACAGTTAGTGTTAGCACTGTTAGTATCCTTGGTACACTTAGCATAAGTTAGTATAGTTAATAGTCTACTGGCATAGTTAGTGTTAGCACTGTTAGTATAGTTATTAGCATTAGGATAGTTTATAGCACTGTTAGCATACACGGTATTGTTAGAACAGTTAGCATTCTTAGTGAGGGCTTAGCGGTAGTGAGTATAGTTAGTGGTAGAGTTAGTATAGTTAGGTAATTAGTATAGCTTAGTGGTAGTTAGTGTATTTAAGGATCCAGGACCTCATGGCCATCTCTGTTAACAAGATTGTTCATATTGAGAATTATGATATCCTTCAAACAATTGGTGAAGGCCAATTCGCCAAAGTGAAGTTGGCCCGGCATGTTCTGACCAAGGAGGTGGTAGCCATTAAGGTCATTCAAAAGAGAAATGAGAGCTCCTCCAGCCTCAAGGAATGGAATCAAGAGATTAATAGCCTAAAAACCATAAGCCACCCAAATATTGTAAAACTACTGGAAGTGATTGATACTGAGGAGGCTCTATTTATAGTAATGGAGTACGTCAGTGGAGGAGACTTGTCCACCTACTTGGAGGCCAAAGGCCGCTTGACGGAGGGGGAGGCCCGAGGCCTGTTCCGCCAGCTGGTCTCAGCTCTGCAGGACTGCCACCAGTGGGGCGTGGTGCACCGGGATTTGAAGCTGGGCAACCTTCTCCTCGACGCCAACAACAACGTCAAGATCTCTGACTTCGGCCTTAGCAACCAGTGGCACCCATAAAAGAAGCTAGACACTTTCTGCGGCAGCCCTGCATACATGGCCCCAGAATTCCTCCGAGGATGCCTTACACAGGCCCAGAGGTGCATGTGTAAAGCCTCGGCGTCATCGTGTACACCATGGTAACTGGATTCCTCCCCTTCAGGGGACAAGATTTCTGGGAGCTGCAGCAGCGTGTGCTTAGGGGGCAGTACCATGTGCCCAAATCTCTATCCAATGAGATAACAGACCTTTTAGACAGAATGCTAAGGCTCAACCCTACCAACAGAGGTACTTTAGATGATGTTTGGCAGCATCCATGGGTGAACGTGGGCCAGGAAGAGCCACTCCCACCAGCCTGTGAAGAGCACCCTGGGATGACAGGAGAGTTGATACTGGGCTGGTGCAGGGACCAAATCCAGGGCTTAGACATAAGCAGTATCAGTGACACGAATGTACCCAAGGTGAGGGTACGCACCATCATTGTGAGGCCAGCCGTTTCCTCCGACCTCGGCAGCCAAGAACATATGCCTCCCGCCACCCCTGAGGAGTCCATGCTTATTCCCGACTGGCTTTGGGAGACCATTCAGCAGGAGAACCAGGAGTCAACGGAGAAGACCAGAGAGCCTGCTACTCCCCCACCCTGCCCGGAAGCGAGGACCGTCACCCCCAGCCCAGCCCCCTCCACCACAGCACCAGAGATGCCAGCAGCCCCCGAGCCACTGATCACACCGGTGACCGGCATGACACGTGTGGGACCAGGCTCACCTGCGACACCTGTGGCAGAAGTGACAGCAGCCACACCCATGATACCAGCGTTACTCGTGGCACCAGAGACGCCTGTGACACCATCAGCACCTGTGACACCATCAGCACCTGTGACAGCTTCGATACCAGAGGTACCAGCCTCACCTGTGACACCATCAGCACCTGCCACACCATCAGCACCTGTGACAGCTGCGATACCAGAGGTACCAGCCTCACCTGTGATGCCTGCAGCACCTGTGACACCAGCCACACCTGTGATCCCAGCCTCATCTATGACGCCCTAAGCACCCAGGACACCACTGGGGCCTGCAACGTATATGACACCCGTGGCACCCGCGATACCTGTGACACCAGTGTCACCAGTGACACCTGCCTCACCAGGGACACCTGCCTCACCTGTGACACGAGAGGCACCCGTGACACCAGTGGTGACCACGCCACCCATGATACTCATGTCACCATTACCGTCACACCAGGGGCACCTGTGACACAGATGGCACTCATGGCACCTGTGACACCTCCAACACCAATGGCACCCATGACATCGGCGGTAAAGTCCCAGAAGGAATCCACTGCCTCCCGGAGGTGCCTGATGCGGGAAGCTCCACCCTTGTTGGGCAGCCCGAGAATATGTCCCCAGTCACTCCCTCTGGCCTCACCCAGAAAAAGAAGGGGGTGGCTGGGAGAATCTGGAGATGTCTATCTAAATATCTTTGTTGTGGGCTGCCCAGCATGAGGACTAATAATAAAGTGACACCAGAAACAGACAGTGGATGACCTGCAAAGCTCCCTGGGACCTGGTCATGTTCCCACCTGGAGGACGGGATTCAAATCCAGCACCTCTGCCACCTTCAGGAAAGCCTCCTATCCAAAACCCTGGCCAGCTCAGACGATGCTCTGGAGTGGTCTGGGTGACCAGAAGAGGCACCACCCTGGCCTGGCTGCCTCTCCTCCTCTGCTGGGTGAAACTTCAGAGACTGGACTGTCCCCTGGGGCATGTCCCCCACCCCCCACACTTCTGTCTTTCATGTTGGTGGGGGAGGGGATACTTACTGCCAACTCCTTGGTTCTTCTCTTGGTTTAGTCTTAATAAACTTTATGCTCCAGAAAGATGTATTGCACTGCTCTGCGTTCTCTCTGGTTAGAGAAGTGTGTAGTCATGTGGTACTTAGAGTTAATGACCTAAGAATTAGTGCAATCATTCCCAAGAGCAAATATTGCTGCCCTGCACTGCAGTGCAGACATGCAGAAAGAGTGTATTATCCCCCTGCACTGACATTACTTAATATTTTCAGAAGGGGCAAAGGAAACTTTGGGTCCCTGCGCTAGGGCTAAAAGGACCAGGATGTCTAGGATAGGATAATAAGTCCTGTGAACCAGCCAGTGTGTGGTGCGGTCAGGTCCCTGTGCGGATGACTTTCCTGAATATCCTGCAGGAGCTGGGCTCTCTCCTTCCCCTATGGGGAGGGACCCTGATGCGTGGCGTTTTAAAAATTTTTTTGATGTGGATCATTTTTACAGACTATTGAATTAAATAAAATGACGGGTAGAGGAGAGGAATTTTGGCAGTCCTTGCACTAGGCAGAAGGAAGAGAGATGAATGGTCTGTGCACTCTGGGTTTGCTCACGCATGTTCTGCATGCTTATGCATGCAGATCTCCATGTTCTGTTTTACCTCTACCTTAAGAAGCTCTATGTGCCAGTTATTAAAATTGTTATACTTTAATTGTTATTAAATTATTATTCAAGTAATAAACATTTATTACTTAAAAATTACTTAAAATTACTTAAAAAATAAATTATTTAATTGCCATTAAAATTATACGTCCTGGGGTCTAATCTAGAACACTTGAAAATCTGATTCTGCCATCTACTTAGCAGCATAACCATGAAAGACTTGTTTATCCTTTCAGCTACACAAAAAAGTGAAGATAGTATTTACTCTGAAGTGTCAAGTGAAAGTGAAAGTTGCTCAGTTGTGTCCAACTGAGTCGTGTCCATGAAACACTCTAGGCCAGAATACTGGAGTAGGTTGCCGTTGCCTTCCCCAGTTGGGATTTTCCCAACCCAGGGACTGAACCCAGGTCTCCTGCATTGCAGGCGGATTCTTTACCAGCTGAGCCATAAGGGAACCCCAAAATGTCAAGGTGAAGTTAAACAAGACAGGTAAGGTAAGCTTAAGACAGTGCAGTATAATAAATCATTGCTATGAGTATTGTACTTTTTCTAGCATTTGTTTATCAATGGAGACACCATTGCTTAGGGCTGGATGATTCTGCTCTATGCAAATCTTTCTAGAGTGTTTCTGCCC
>NW_011453505.1:0-2614 GCF_000754665.1 Bison bison bison | reverse complement strand
GGGGTGCCCAACAAGGGTGGTGCTTCCTGCATCAGGCACCTCTGGGAGGCAGTGAGTTCCTTCAGGGACTTTCCGCTGATGTCATGGGTGCCATTGGTGTTGCAGGTGTCACAGGTGGTGTGGTTGTCCTGTGTGCCGTGGGTTCTGTGAGTGTTGTGGGTGACGTGGGTGCCACGGGTGACACTGGTGTCATGGGTGCCCCTGGTGTGACGTGTGTCACAGTTGCCATGGGTGCCGTCTGTGTCGCTGGCACCCCTGGTGTCACGGGTGACGTTAGTAGCATGAGTATCCTGGGTGCTGTGGTCACCACTGGTGTCACGGGTGCCTCTGTTGTCACAGGTATCTCGGTTGCCATGGTGTCATGTACGTTGCAGGCCCCCGTGGTGTCCTGGGTGCTCAGGGCGTCATAGGTGAGGCTGGTATCCCAGGTATGGCGGGTGTCATGGGTGGTGCAGGCGTCACAGGTGAGGCTGGTACGTCTGGTATAACAGGTGTCGTAGGTGCTGATGGTGTCGCGGGCGTCTCTGGTTACACGGGCAACACTGGTATCACAGGTGTGGCTGCTGTCACGCCTGCCACAAGAGTCGCAGGTGAGCCTGGTCCCGCTCGTGTTGTGGCGGTCACCGGCGTGATCAGTGGCTCGGGCACAGCTGGCATCGTGGGTGTTGTGAGTGGAGCGGTCTGGGCTGGGGGTGACGGTCCTTGCCTCTGGGAAAGGTGGGGGAGTGGCAGGCTCTCTGGTCTTCTCCCTTGACTCCTGGTTCTCCTGCTGCTGAATGGTCTCCCAAAGCCAGGCGGGAATAAACATGGAAACCTCAGGGCTGACGGGAGGCGTACGTTCTCGGCTGCTGACGTCGGAGGAAATGGCCGGCCTCACAATAATGTTGCGGGCCCTCACCTTGGGTTCATTCACGTGCATGCTGTCCCTACAACTGAGTACGTCTAAGCCCTGGATCTGGTCCCTCCACCAGCCAATATCGTCTCCACTCTTTCTGGTAATGGAATATACCAGTTGGGGAGACCTGTCTACCCCCTTAGAGGCCAAAGGCCGAGTGACGGAGGCGGAGGTCCAAGGCCCGGGAGGTATCACGGGTGGGAGTGCTCATCACAGGCTGACGGGAGTGGCTCCTCCTAGCCCATGTTCACCCATGAATGCTGCCAAACATCATCTAAAGTACCACTGTTGGTAGGATTGAGCGTTAGCATTTTTTCTGTTAAATCCGTTATCTCATTGGATAGATACTACTGCCCCCTAAAGCACACGCTGCCGCAGCTCCCAGAAACCTTGTCCCCCAAAGGGGAGGGATACAGTTGCCATGGTGTACAGGACGCCTCTGAGGCTCCACGCATCCACCTCTGGGGCTGTGTAAGGCATTCCCAGGAAGAGTTCTGGGGCCATGAACACAGGACTGCTGCAGAAAGTGTCTGGCTTCTTTCCTGGGGGCCACTGGTCGCTAAGGTCAAAGTGGAGATCTTGGTGGTGTTTTTGGTATCGAGGACGAGCTTGCCCGGCTTCAAGTCCCGGTGGCCCCTCGGCCCCTGGTGGCAGTGCTGCAGAGCCGAGACCAGCTGGCGGAATGGGCCTCGGGCCTCCCCATCCGTCTTGTGGCCTTTGGCCTCCAAGTGGGTGAACTCGTCTTCCCCACTGAGGTACTGCCATACTATAAACAGAGTCTCCTCACTATCAATCAGTTCAAGGAGTTTCACAATATTCGGGTAGTTTACAATTCTCAGGCTGTTAACCTCTCAAAACAGTTCCTGGAGGCTGGAGAAGCTCTGATTTGTCTTGTGAATGTCCTTGATGGCTACCACTCTTATGGTCAGAACATGCCTGGCCAACTTCACTTTGGCAGAGTGGCCTTCACCAATTGTGTGAAGGATCTCATAATTTTCAATATGAGCCGCCTTTTTAGCAGAGATGGCCACGAGGTCCTGCATCCCTACCTATACTAACTACGAGTCAGCTATACTAATTACCTAACTATACTACCTATACCAGTAACTATACTAAGTACCACTAAGCCCTCACAAAGAATGCTAACTGTTCTAACAATACTGCGTATGCTGACAGTGCTATACATCTATTCTAATGCTCTCAACTATACTAAGAGTGCTAACACTAACTATACTAATGAACTGTTCACTAAACCACCTTAAGTCTGCAGCAAGTGAAGAACCAAGGTTTTGGCAATAACTATACCCTCCCCCACCACCATGAAAGGCAGAAGTGTGGGGAATGGGGGACATGCCCCACGGCACAGTCCAGTCACTGAAGTTTCACCCAGCAGGGGAGGAGGGGCAGCCAGGCCAGGGTGGTGCCTCTTCTGGTTGCACAGACCACCCCAGAGCATCCTCTGAGCTGGCCAGGGTTTTGGATAGGAGGCTTTCCTGAAGGCGGTGGAGGTGCTGGATTTGAATCCCATCATCCAGGTGGGAACATGACCAGGTCCCAGGGAGCTTGGCAGGTCATCCATTGGCTGTTTCTGGTATCACTTTAATATTAGCCCTCTTCCTGGGCAGGCCACAGCAAATATATTTAGAGAGACATCTCCAGATTCTCCCAGCCACCTCCCTCTTTTTCTGGTGAGGCCAGAGGGAGTGACTGGGGACATAT
>NW_011453504.1:0-7150 GCF_000754665.1 Bison bison bison | reverse complement strand
TGTCGTATCATATGAAGTTCAGACCATGCTACACTAAAAGATGGCACCTTGGCATATTTTATATTTTACATTGAAAATTTGAGAAAACAGCAGATGCTTACTTTGACCCTCTGCTCACCTTTCACCCCTGAAGTAGGTCATAATACTCTTAAGTGAGAAATGCTTTCCCTATAGAAGCAAAGGTGCATCCTCATCTCCAAAGACAAAGGATGCCAGAAAGACTCCAAATAGGCCTTGCTAAATCTTCCCCAGTGTACTACACTCACCTCATGCTCCTTGGCCTGTTATATTTCTCCATGAGTATCCACTCTTCATCAAATCTAGTGTGAAAATACTCAGATTTCACTGTTTCTTCAGATCTTGATTTTCTTATGAAGACCCTAATGTTTCTTAAGACTTACATGAAATAACTTTATATGTTTTCTCCTATTACTCTATCTTGGTCAATTTAATTTTCAAAGTCAGCCAGGGATCCCAAGAAGGTGGAGTAAAAAAAAAAAAGAATTCCCCCAAATTTCTAAGAATTTACAGGGAAATATGTCCTGAAGCTTTTCTTCTGTATCTTAAGACTCATAGATTTAGGTCTTGCATTTAGGTCTTTGATCCATCTTCAGTTAATTTTTGTATATGGTGTCAGGTAATGGAACAACTTGTTCTTTTGCATGTGGATATCTAGTTTTCCCACAACTGTTTGTTGAAAATGTTGTCTTTTTTTTTCTGTGGAATGGTCTTTGCTTCCTTATCAGGAATCATCTGACTATGATTGTGAGGGTTTATTTCTGGGCTCTCTATTCTATTCCATTGTTCTGTCTGCATTTATGAAAATGCCACACTTTTGATTACAGTGTGAAAGCATGATAGTCACTCAGTTGTGTCCGACTCTTTTCCATCAATAGGCTGTAGCCCTCCAGGCTCCTCTGTCCATGGGATTTCCCAGGCAAGAATACTGAAGTGGGCAGCCATTCCGTTCTCTAGGAGATCTTGTCGACCAAGGGATTGAACCATGGTCTCCTGCATTGCAGGCACATTCTTTACTGTCTGAGCCACCATGGAAGCTTTGCAAGAAGCTTGAAATCAGAAAGTGTGATACCTTTAACCTTGTTCTTCTTTTTCAAGATTGTTTGGCCATTCAAGCTCTCCAGGTTTACTGTTATGACACAGTTATAAAGAGGACAAAATCTGTAAAACATTTGTGAGGGTTCATCAGTTTTTTCTAAGAATCTTTCTTAATTTTTTGATGCTCAAATCAATGAGAAGTCTTTGAAGTATCTGTCATGTCATCATCCCTGTAAATTTATCTTCATTTGTTCACTGAAGTAACTCTTCCATGTGAGTGCCTTTCTAAGTGTCTGAATTGTGCTTTGCTATCATGAAATCCTGCATCTTTTACAAGATGTACAATTCTTTTCTGAAATGGATTTGCTCTTATATTTCGTGGTGCTAATAGATGTATGCATGTGCTAAGCAGTGTATGCTGCCTCAGTTGTCTCAGTACATTAGCAGATCTGTGTGTTAAGTGGGGAGGGATCTAAAAAGTAGACTAACTGTTATAAATTCAGTTGTGTAGTGAATCTTTTTTACAGAATTAACCTTTGTGAGTTTGGGGTTTCTGATAGTAAGTACTCAAATAAAGATATGTTGTCATTGTTGAGGCTATGAGAATGGATATGTTCTTGAGAATAAAGTGCTTTGAGAGAGCTGGAAAGAAAACCAAAGTGCTCAGAAGTCCACTGGCTTTTAGAGAGTTGAGGGCAAAAACATTGAGCATTCATTCCTGGGGAATGAGTTCTCAAGGAATTATGAAAAGAATTTGACTAATTAAATAAAAACTGGTATTAAATAAAGAATTTCAGATTAGTGTCTCAGGAAGAATGATTACCGAGGAAAGAGAAATATGGCATGTGGGAAAGAGGAAAAAAGGATGATAGATGGAAAAGGACCTTGGGTTTCAATTTCTTTTAGAATAAAATGGAGGTACGAGATGTGTCTCCCATTGGGCTCCCATTGTCACACGTGTTATTTTAACGCACAGGGTTTTGCAGAGAGACAATTAGAGACCATACAAAGCTTCTCAGTTTCGAATTTATATTGAACACTACTGTCTCTCCATGTTTCCTGTCCCGTGAACTACTCCTGCAGGGCTTTTGTCACAGCTTGCATCCACCCACCTTGACGTTAGTTAGTAACAGCTGAGAGTATTTCCCCTCGGAACTACCTGCAATTTAATGAGGGATCCTAGACATTTAGTAGAACCATATACAAAACAAAAGTTATATACGGAGGCATTTCAAGCATATGTATAAAGTCATATTGTTTTATTCATTCTCTACTTGTTTCTGTTGAGGGTGTTTATTGAGTTTTGTGTTCATCACAGTATTAGACTGAGAACACGAAAATTAACCAGTCCTTAAGAAGTTTGCTATCTAAGTTCTCAACCAGGAGGCATAATAGTTTGTTCTCCATGTTTGAACATATCTGGGGACAGTTTGGTTTGTTCCAATGACTTGGGGGACATTACTGGTATTTAGCGGGCAGAAACACTCTAGAAAGATTTGCATAGAGCAGAATCATCCAGCCCTAAGCAATGGTGTCTCCATTGATAAACAAATGCTAGAAAAAGTACAATACTCATAGCAATGATTTATTATACTGTACTGTCTTAAGCTTACCTTACCTGTCTTGTTTAACTTCACCTTGACATTTTGGGGTTCCCTTATGGCTCAGCTGGTAAAGAATCCGCCTGCAATGCAGGAGACCTGGGTTCAGTCCCTGGGTTGGGAAAATCCCAACTGGGGAAGGCAACGGCAACCTACTCCAGTATTCTGGCCTAGAGTGTTTTATGGACACGACTCAGTTGGACACAACTGAGCGACTTTCACTTTCACACTTTCACTTTCACTTGACACTTCAGAGTAAATACTATCTTCACTTTTTTGTGTAGCTGAAAGGATAAACAAGTCTTTCATGGTTATGCTGCTAAGTAGATGGCAGAATCAGATTTTCAAGTGTTCTAGATTAGACCCCAGGACGTATAATTTTAATGGCAATTAAATAATTTATTTTTTAAGTAATTTTAAGTAATTTTTAAGTAATAAATGTTTATTACTTGAATAATAATTTAATAACAATTAAAGTATAACAATTTTAATAACTGGCACATAGAGCTTCTTAAGGTAGAGGTAAAACAGAACATGGAGATCTGCATGCATAAGCATGCAGAACATGCGTGAGCAAACCCAGAGTGCACAGACCATTCATCTCTCTTCCTTCTGCCTAGTGCAAGGACTGCCAAAATTCCTCTCCTCTACCCGTCATTTTATTTAATTCAATAGTCTGTAAAAATGATCCACATCAAAAAAATTTTTAAAACGCCACGCATCAGGGTCCCTCCCCATAGGGGAAGGAGAGAGCCCAGCTCCTGCAGGATATTCAGGAAAGTCATCCGCACAGGGACCTGACCGCACCACACACTGGCTGGTTCACAGGACTTATTATCCTATCCTAGACATCCTGGTCCTTTTAGCCCTAGCGCAGGGACCCAAAGTTTCCTTTGCCCCTTCTGAAAATATTAAGTAATGTCAGTGCAGGGGGATAATACACTCTTTCTGCATGTCTGCACTGCAGTGCAGGGCAGCAATATTTGCTCTTGGGAATGATTGCACTAATTCTTAGGTCATTAACTCTAAGTACCACATGACTACACACTTCTCTAACCAGAGAGAACGCAGAGCAGTGCAATACATCTTTCTGGAGCATAAAGTTTATTAAGACTAAACCAAGAGAAGAACCAAGGAGTTGGCAGTAAGTATCCCCTCCCCCACCAACATGAAAGACAGAAGTGTGGGGGGTGGGGGACATGCCCCAGGGGACAGTCCAGTCTCTGAAGTTTCACCCAGCAGAGGAGGAGAGGCAGCCAGGCCAGGGTGGTGCCTCTTCTGGTCACCCAGACCACTCCAGAGCATCGTCTGAGCTGGCCAGGGTTTTGGATAGGAGGCTTTCCTGAAGGTGGCAGAGGTGCTGGATTTGAATCCCGTCCTCCAGGTGGGAACATGACCAGGTCCCAGGGAGCTTTGCAGGTCATCCACTGTCTGTTTCTGGTGTCACTTTATTATTAGTCCTCATGCTGGGCAGCCCACAACAAAGATATTTAGATAGACATCTCCAGATTCTCCCAGCCACCCCCTTCTTTTTCTGGGTGAGGCCAGAGGGAGTGACTGGGGACATATTCTCGGGCTGCCCAACAAGGGTGGAGCTTCCCGCATCAGGCACCTCCGGGAGGCAGTGGATTCCTTCTGGGACTTTACCGCCGATGTCATGGGTGCCATTGGTGTTGGAGGTGTCACAGGTGCCATGAGTGCCATCTGTGTCACAGGTGCCCCTGGTGTGACGGTAATGGTGACATGAGTATCATGGGTGGCGTGGTCACCACTGGTGTCACGGGTGCCTCTCGTGTCACAGGTGAGGCAGGTGTCCCTGGTGAGGCAGGTGTCACTGGTGACACTGGTGTCACAGGTATCGCGGGTGCCACGGGTGTCATATACGTTGCAGGCCCCAGTGGTGTCCTGGGTGCTTAGGGCGTCATAGATGAGGCTGGGATCACAGGTGTGGCTGGTGTCACAGGTGCTGCAGGCATCACAGGTGAGGCTGGTACCTCTGGTATCGCAGCTGTCACAGGTGCTGATGGTGTGGCAGGTGCTGATGGTGTCACAGGTGAGGCTGGTACCTCTGGTATCGAAGCTGTCACAGGTGCTGATGGTGTCACAGGTGCTGATGGTGTCACAGGCGTCTCTGGTGCCACGAGTAACGCTGGTATCATGGGTGTGGCTGCTGTCACTTCTGCCACAGGTGTCGCAGGTGAGCCTGGTCCCACACGTGTCATGCCGGTCACCGGTGTGATCAGTGGCTCGGGGGCTGCTGGCATCTCTGGTGCTGTGGTGGAGGGGGCTGGGCTGGGGGTGACGGTCCTCGCTTCCGGGCAGGGTGGGGGAGTAGCAGGCTCTCTGGTCTTCTCCGTTGACTCCTGGTTCTCCTGCTGAATGGTCTCCCAAAGCCAGTCGGGAATAAGCATGGACTCCTCAGGGGTGGCGGGAGGCATATGTTCTTGGCTGCCGAGGTCGGAGGAAACGGCTGGCCTCACAATGATGGTGCGTACCCTCACCTTGGGTACATTCGTGTCACTGATACTGCTTATGTCTAAGCCCTGGATTTGGTCCCTGCACCAGCCCAGTATCAACTCTCCTGTCATCCCAGGGTGCTCTTCACAGGCTGGTGGGAGTGGCTCTTCCTGGCCCACGTTCACCCATGGATGCTGCCAAACATCATCTAAAGTACCTCTGTTGGTAGGGTTGAGCCTTAGCATTCTGTCTAAAAGGTCTGTTATCTCATTGGATAGAGATTTGGGCACATGGTACTGCCCCCTAAGCACACGCTGCTGCAGCTCCCAGAAATCTTGTCCCCTGAAGGGGAGGAATCCAGTTACCATGGTGTACACGATGACGCCGAGGCTTTACACATGCACCTCTGGGCCTGTGTAAGGCATCCTCGGAGGAATTCTGGGGCCATGTATGCAGGGCTGCCGCAGAAAGTGTCTAGCTTCTTTTATGGGTGCCACTGGTTGCTAAGGCCGAAGTCAGAGATCTTGACGTTGTTGTTGGCGTCGAGGAGAAGGTTGCCCAGCTTCAAATCCCGGTGCACCACGCCCCACTGGTGGCAGTCCTGCAGAGCTGAGACCAGCTGGCGGAACAGGCCTCGGGCCTCCCCCTCCGTCAAGCGGCCTTTGGCCTCCAAGTAGGTGGACAAGTCTCCTCCACTGACGTACTCCATTACTATAAATAGAGCCTCCTCAGTATCAATCACTTCCAGTAGTTTTACAATATTTGGGTGGCTTATGGTTTTTAGGCTATTAATCTCTTGATTCCATTCCTTGAGGCTGGAGGAGCTCTCATTTCTCTTTTGAATGACCTTAATGGCTACCACCTCCTTGGTCAGAACATGCCGGGCCAACTTCACTTTGGCGAATTGGCCTTCACCAATTGTTTGAAGGATATCATAATTCTCAATATGAACAATCTTGTTAACAGAGATGGCCATGAGGTCCTGGATCCTTAAATACACTAACTACCACTAAGCTATACTAATTACCTAACTATACTAACTCTACCACTAACTATACTCACTACCGCTAAGCCCTCACTAAGAATGCTAACTGTTCTAACAATACCGTGTATGCTAACAGTGCTATAAACTATCCTAATGCTAATAACTATACTAACAGTGCTAACACTAACTATGCCAGTAGACTATTAACTATACTAACTTATGCTAAGTGTACCAAGGATACTAACAGTGCTAACACTAACTGTACTATCTATGCTAACAAACCACTAGCTATATCAACTATGCTAACTATATCAATGATACTCTCTGTACTAGTACTGGCAACACTAACTGAAAAAAAATAATAATAAGATAAAATGAGAAAAAGAACTAAGGGGAAAAAATGGGAAAAAAAGAAACAAAAAAAATGAGAAACTAAAAATGAAAGAAAAAAATGATAAGAAAAATGTAAAAAATGAGAAAAAGACAAAGGAAAAAGAGAAAAATAAAAATGAGAAAAAGGAAAAAAATCAGCAACACTATAAAAACACGGAAAAAAGCTCGCTAACTGTAGGTCCAGCCGTCAGGTCACCAAAATCAGCTTCCTGGGCTCTGTGGACAAAAACTGCACCCAGCCAGAGTCTTATAAAGGGTTTTTGTGAGTTTCATCATAGTGATGCCCTGTGAGGTCAGAGCAAGAAATGGACCAATCGTGGCTGGGGATAAACCCAGTGGTTTCCTCCCTTTTCAGCTTCAAGGCCTCTTTACACTTAGCAAAAAGGTCCCAAAGAGATTTTTATTTAAATATATTAGAGACTGGTATTCACTTTGTTAGAAATTAAAGTCTGTAGGAAGCCTCAGCAACTTTTTCATTCCTTGCTTGAAAAATTAATAATAATTTAAAAGACCTCATTATGTCTACACTTGAAATATTCAATTCTTTTCATTAAACTCTGGTCGCAAAGTGATGATTTAACTGACTTGATGAAACTACAGGAAAATGTTCTATTGTGTGAGACACTAGTAAAGCACATTATTAATGTTTATGAAGCTG
>NW_011453503.1:0-3249 GCF_000754665.1 Bison bison bison | reverse complement strand
CTGGATGGCATCACTGACTCGATGGACGTGAGTCTGGGTGAACTCCAGGAGTTGGTGATGGACAGGGAGGCCTGGCGTGCTGTGATTCATGGGGTCGCGAAGAGCTGGACACGACAAGTGACTGAACTAAACTGAACTAATAGTTTTAACAGGGGAGTTAGGCCTCGTCTCATTTTGAGATATGGAACTCTGCTTTCCTCTCGAGTTTAAAAAGGGGTGTCAGGTCTCCTGTCGAGTTGAGGCAGGGAACTTGGGCCTTTTCTAGAGGTGCAACAGGGGATTCAAACCTCCGTTCATGTTGTGAGGGGATACTCGTGTTCCATTCAAGTCAGTGCACGGGAATCAGGCCTTATCTCGAGTCGAGGGGGAACTCAGTGTCCTTTCATCTTTCAGCAGGAACTGCAGGGTACCTCTCAAGTTACAATAGGTGGGACAGGCCTCATACTAAGGTGTGAGGGGAAAGTCGGGATTCCTCTCGAGTTGAAGCAGGGGAGTCAACCCATATCTTGAGATGAAGTGGGGAACACGGGTCTATTCTAGAGTTGTGGCAGGAACCTCGGGGTTCCTCTTGAATTGTGATGGGTATCTCGAGGAACCTCTTGTGTTGTATGCTACTGCTGCTGCTGCTAAGTCACTTCAGTCATGTCCAACTCTGTGCAACTCCATAGATGGCACCCCACCAGGCTCCCCCCTCCCTGGGATTCTCCAGGCAAGAACACTGGAGTGGGTTGCCATTTCCTTCTCCAATGCATGAAAGTGAAAAGTGAAAAGTGAAAGTGAAATTATGTTGTATAAATGGAGTCTATCCTCCTTTCCAGTTTTGAGAGGGAACTTGGAATTACTCTCCACGTGCTGTAGGAAAAGGGGATCTCATCTTGCCTTTAAGGGGGAATCTCGTGGTTTTTCTTGAGTTGCCATGGAAACCTTGGAGTTCTTTTTGAGTTATGATGGGGAACTCAGGGACCCTCTCAAGTTCTGACATGGATCCTGGGTTTCCTATAACATTTGTACAGGGGAGTGAGGCCTCGTCTCGTGTTGAAGCATGGAACTCTGCTTTCGTCTCGAGTTGTAAAAGGGCTATGGAGCCTCCTTTCAAGTTAAGGTAGGGATCTGGGGCTTTTTCTAAAGGTGCAACAAGGGTGTCAGTCCTCCCTTTGTGTTGTGAGTTGATACTCAGGGTTATATTCGAGTCAGTGCAGGGGAATCAGGTTCAAGGGAATCTTGAGTGGATGGGGAAATCAGTGTACTTTCGAATTGTGGCATGACTCTGGGGATCCTCTCGAGTTTCCAGGTGAGACCCAGCCTCCTCTTGAGGTGAGATGGGAACGTCGGGATTCCTTTCCACATGAAGCAGGGGAATAGACACTCATCTCAAGATGAGGAGGGGAAAACGGGGCTCTTCTTCAGTTGTGGCGGGAAACTCGGTATTCCTCTCGAGTGAGGGTGGGTATCTGAGGGAACTTCTTGAGTTGCATAAAGGGTGTCAAGTACCCTTTTGAGTTTCAACAGGGAACATGGGGTTTCTCTCGACACGCTGCAGCGGAAAAGGGCCTCATCATGTGGTTTTTTCTTGTGGTTTTTCTCCAGTTGTGCCTGGAAGTTTGGTGTTCCTCTTGAGTTGTGACGGGACCTCAGGGACCTGCTCATGATGCCTCAGGGAAGTCAGGTCTCCTTTCAAATTGTGAGGGGCACCTCGGGATTCCTATCGAGTCACTGCAGTGGAATAGGGCCTCATCTCGAGTTGAGTCGGTAAAGTCAGTGTACTCTCCAGTGGGGACAGGCATCTCGGGGTTCCTATCAAATTCATCTGGGGAGTCAGGCCTCGTCTAGTGTTGAGGCATGGATCTCTGCTTTCCACTCGAGTTGTCAAAGGGATGTCAGACCTCCTGTTGAGTTCAGGCGGGGAATTTGGGCTTTTTCTCGAGGATCAGCAGGGGAGTCGGGCCTCCTGTCATGTTGTGAAGAGATACTCACTGTTCCACTGAAGGCCTTGCAGGGGAATCATGAATGATCTCAAGTTGAGGGGGAACTTGGGGTCCTTTTTCCTTGCAGAAGGATCTGCGGGGTTCCACTCGAGTTTCAACAGGTGGCACAGGCTTCCCCTTGTGGTGCGAAGGGAAGTTGGGATTCCTTTTGAATTGCAACAGGGAATGGGCCCTCATCTCCAGATGAGGTGAGAAACACGGGGCTCTTCTCAACTTGTGGCGGGAAACTCGGGTTTCATCTGGAGTTGTGATGGGGATCTCTGGGCCCCCTTGAGTTGCATGAAGGGAGTCACGCCTCCTCTCGAGTTTGGAGAGGGAACTCGGGATTGCTCTCTAGGTGCTGTAAGAGAAAAGGGCCTCATCTTACATTGACAGGGGAATCTCCTGGTTTTTCTCAAGTTGCAGTGGGAGGCTTGGGGTTCCTCTTGAAGGTTATTGCTGACACGCTTATAGACGTCAGGATTATTGACCTCCTGAATTGGGGAAGAATTCAATCCGGGGCCAGAGATGAGGCTTGATCACTCAGAGCTTTGTGTAATAAAGTTTTATTAAAGTATAAAGGAGATAGAGAAAGCTTCTGACATAGGCATCAGAAGGGGGCAGAAAAAGTACCTCCTTGCTAGTGTTAGCCATGGAGTTATATAGTCTGTAATTAGTTATTACAGTGAATCAAAAGAATGTCTGGAGGTTGTAAAGATCTCACTAGACCTACTCCCATAATTTACACCTTAAGAAAACAGGATTAGCCAGAAGGTTTTTTTCCAGAGACTGTCCTCAAGCAGGATACATTAATTTTATATAATGCTAAGGAATGTAGAGGAATAAAAATGTTTGTCCTTTTTTCCTCCTTGAGAATTCCAGACCCCTCTCTCCTTGGGGACCCCTGGACTTCTTATCAATCTGCCTAGGAATTGACTGTCTCATCCCCCCTTTTCTTTTAGGAGAAATGTTGCCAAGGGAAAGGGGTGTCATTTTCGTTCTATAACTACTTCCTGCCTGTTCAGGGGTGTGGTCCCTAAATTGTTAAGGCAACATATTTTCCTAACCCTCATATTGAGGGTCTCTGATCCAGGGGCCCCAAGTGTTGGAGGAGGCTGTGGCACTTGTAGGAGCTCAGACAACCATTTGTAACTTAAAAGCATTCATGCGACTAGAAACAATTCCAATTACACAGTTACAGATGCAGGGTGCAAACAGCAAAATAGAACAATCAGAATTATTGTAATTAAGATAGTTTTCCACCATGCAGAACAAGTTAACATCT
>NW_011453502.1:4971-5694 GCF_000754665.1 Bison bison bison | reverse complement strand
AATTTATATGTATTGCCAACTAAATATCAGGTAGGTAAAGCAAACTGAGTGTTAAGTTTATAAGAATCATTCTGATAAATATTCTTAAAAGCTTCTAAAAGCCTTTTATTGGTAGGACAGGAAGTTTCCTTTGTTTTTTCCCGAAGATGTTAGGGAAAAAAGCAAACTTTTCCAACTCAATATATATATGGATGTGTGTGTGTATATGTGTGTATATATATGCCCCACTTGTAGTTTGTAGTGAACTTGCTTTTTAAAGTCTTAGGTGCCATTGTTAGCTTCTGTGTTCTTTGAAACTGTTTCCTTGATTCTGAATCATAAAGTAAGATTAACTTTTTCAAACTGTCTTTTCGGACTAATTTTATTACATCTAAACTTGAGAGAGAAGAGTCTCCTATCTGATATAATATCACTGGTAATAATCATGAAAAAAGTAATCACTTCTACTTTCTGTTGCATAAGCGTGCTGAGGTTATAAGAAAAGATCCTAATTTTTTTTTTTTTAAGCTGGTGAAATATTTAAAACACACACAGGATCTTTGAACTTTATAGAGCTGGAGATCATGTAATTCAGTGTTTCTCAAATTTAAGTAACCTTCCCCTGTTAAAGAAAGACATTGACCTCCATTATTTTAGTTAAAAAACTTTCGGTCACAAATGACAAAAATTCATGTTGAACTCATACAAAATTGACATTCTTGGGGATTGGTTTGGATGTGAAAT
>NW_011453502.1:0-1109 GCF_000754665.1 Bison bison bison | reverse complement strand
TAGACAGCATAAATCTTAGAAGCGACTCCAGTTGAAGCCTAAGTCTGTCCCACCTGGGGCCCTTCATTCTCTACTGAAGTTCAGTGTCAGTATTAATGGAAACAAAGGAAAGACTCAGAGATTTAATATCATGAGAAATTTAACTCAGGAAGAGGCTGAGGTTCCTGCTGGTGCCTCTAATGTGCAAGCACGTCACTAAATGAGCTGCCTAGAGACCTTGCCCAAGTCGGTTTTGTTTCCATATATGATTTTAAAGCATAAAAAGTGGGAACTCTCTAGTGATATCTTAAAATAGAATGGCTGAAAATGTAGGTATTAGACTGTTAACAATTATATTCTTAGTATTAGGCTATGGATACCCTACGTGCAGTATATTTTCAAAGAATTTTTATCCTCTGGTACATTATTTTAGGCAAGAGTACAAAACACATTAAGCTAGTTGCTCTACAAGTAGGTTTCATCTAATTATATTTTTAGCTCATGAGAATTATTATGTTTACATTAGAATTTTACACTGCTTTGTAAATTGTTTCCTTTTCTTGATGCCAAGAAATTTTCTTTAAAACCTAGGCAAGGTATTTTAATTATTTTTCCCTTTCAAAGCATCTGGAATACTGAATATGTATTTGAAGGTATTCCTGTCTTTTTCAGATTCGTTTTGTAACCTGAGTGAGCAGTTCAACTTTGGTAGAAAGTAAAGTTATTATTGGATGGAGCTACTTTGTGTGTGTGTGTCCCTTTTGCTAATCATATTTGCAATGCCATGTGAGAGCTTGTATTTCACTATGCAGTGTTTTGCATATCCTATTTAATACTTCTAGATTATAGGCATTTGGAAAAAACTGATCTAATTAGATTAATGGAAAATTATATTAGTTATAATAATTATAAACTGTCATTTTCCTTTCTGTGATAGGTAGTAATATTGAGTGAAAATGAGAAATTGCAAAAGGGGAAAGTTTTCATCCTTAACAGAGTATGTGCCATCATATAGTGACTTTCTGGTTTTTTTTTAAATGAATGTGCCTGTGTGCTCAGCCGTGTCTGACTCTCTGCGACCCCATGGACTGCAGCCCACCAGAATCCTCTGTCCATGGGATTTCCCAGGC
>NW_011453501.1:3801-4895 GCF_000754665.1 Bison bison bison | reverse complement strand
ATCTCTGGGCTTTCTATTTTGTTCCATTGATCTATGTTTCTGTCTTTGTGCCAGTACCACACTGTCTTGATGACTGTTGCTTTGTAATATAGCCTGAAGTCAGGCAGGGTGATTCCTCCAGTTCCATTCTTCTTTCTCAAGATTGCTTTGGCCATACAAATTGTGAAATTATTTGTTTTAATTCTCTGAAAAATACCGTTGGTAGCTTGATAGGGATTGCATTGAATCTATAGATTGCTTAGGGTAGTATACTCATTTTCACTGTGTTGATCCTTCAGATCCATGAACATGGTATATTTCTCCATCTATTTGTGTCATCTTTGATTTCTTTCATCATTGTTTTATAGTTTTCTATATATAGGTCTTTTGTTTCTTTAGGTAGATTTATTCTTAAGTATTTTATTCTTTTCATTGCAATGGTGAATGGAATTGTTTCCTTAATTTCTCTTTCTGTTTTCTCATTGTTAGTGTGTAAGAATGCAAGGGATTTCTATGTGTTAATTTTATATCCTGCTACTTTACTGTATTCATTGATTAGCTTGAGTAATTTTCTGGTGGGATTTTTAGGGTTTTCTATGTAGAGGATCATGTCATCTGCAAACAGTCAGTGTTTTACTTCTTCTTTTCCAATCTGGACTCCTTTTATTTCTTTTTCTGTTCTGATTGCTGTGGCCAAAACTTCCAAAACTATGTTGAATAGCAGTGGTGAGAGGGGGCATCCTTGTCTTATTCCTGATGTTAGGGGAAATGCTTTCAGTTTTTCACCATTGAGAATAATGTTTGCTGTGGGTTTATCATACATGGCTTTTATTATATTGAGGTATGTTCCTTCTATTCCTGCTTTTTGGAGGGTTTTTATCATAAATGGATGTTGAATTTGTCAAAGGCTTTCTCTGCATCTATTGAGATAATCATGTGGTTTTAGCTTTTAATTTGTTAACGTGGAGTATCACATTGATTCATTTGTGAATATTGAAGAATCCTTGATCCCTGGGATAAAGCCCACTTGGTCATGATGTATGATCTTTTTAATATGTTGTTGGATTCTGTTTGCTAGAATTTTGTTAAGGATTTTTGCATCTATGTTCATCAGT
>NW_011453501.1:0-418 GCF_000754665.1 Bison bison bison | reverse complement strand
TAAAATAGTAATAAAGAACTTAAAAATTAAAAAAATAAAAAATGATAATAGTAAAATATATCTAGGAATTTCTCTGGCGCTATTGAGGGCAGTGTGTGGTCAGTTCAGTTTAGATAGTTCCTTGTTCCACCTTATACTTCTCAAGGTCTATAGGTCCCTTCCTATGTAGCCAGTGCTAACTACAGGGTTTTAATCTGTTGCTCCTGTCACTTACAAAGCCCTTCCCTCTTCTTTATTTTGGCTTCCTCTGATTGCAAGTCTCTTCAGTACCTAACTTCTGCCCTCACACAAGGGGGTGAAGGTGGTCATTTATTTAGGCTCACTTGTTCAATTGTGCTGAGGGGAGGGATGAACACTGCAAACAAATATCACTGGCGTGTGTGGGGAGTGCTCACAGTGACTGGACCGTACTGGGTTG
>NW_011453500.1:4663-5112 GCF_000754665.1 Bison bison bison | reverse complement strand
CAATAGAATGGGAAAGCGATATTACAAGGAAATTACAGAACCCAAGGGACACTTCATGCAAAGATGGGCTCAATAAAGGACAGAAATGGTATGGACCTAACAGAAAGAGAAGATACTAAGAAGAGGTGGCAAGAATACACAGAAGAACTGTACAAAAAAGATATTCATGACCCTTATAATCACAATGGTGTGATCACTCACACTCACCTAGAGCCAGACATCCTAGAATGTGAAGTCAAGTGGACCTTAGGAAGCATCACTATGAAGAAAGCTAGTTGAGGTGATGGAATTCCAGCTAAGCTATATCAAATCCTAAAAGATGATGCTGTGAAAGTGCTGCACTCAATATGTCACCAAATTTGGAAAACTCAGTAGTGGCCACAGGACTGGAAAAGTTCAGTTTTCATTCCAACCCAAAAGAAAGGCAATGTCAAAGAATGCTCAAACTA
>NW_011453500.1:0-419 GCF_000754665.1 Bison bison bison | reverse complement strand
TCTCCCCGTGTGCTTGTGTCATTTTAACTACATGTGCAGGAAGAACAGTTTGGTTTAGGCCATCAGATGTGGACCTCCTCAAGTACACTTTCTTCAATCTACAAATCTCCTTCATCCACACCCATCCTGTTATGCTCTTCTGGTGATAAGAATAACCAAGGTCAGTGATTCCACCCTGGGTCTTTGGATGCTCTTAGTCAGTCCATCATCCCAACCAAAGCGATGGTTCAAGAGCAGAAACTATATTCAATTTTCAGACAAAGAAGCTGAGATTCAGAGGTTGAGATGCTTACCCGAGCATGTAACTAAGACTACATGACTGTAAGTGTCCAGAGCCTATTTTGTCAAGGATGGTGCCATTCTAATGTCCTGGCACCTTGGGTGGTAACTGCTTTCCCACACCCACAGTGCTAGTGAGT
>NW_011453499.1:0-7222 GCF_000754665.1 Bison bison bison | reverse complement strand
GTTGGCAAAGTAATGTCTCTGCTTTTGAATATGCTGTCTAGGTTGGTCATAACTTTCCTTCCAAGGAGTAAGCGTCTTTTAATTTCATGGCTACAGTCACCATCTGCAGTGATTTTGGAGGCCAGAAAAATAAAGTCTGACACTGTTTCCACTATTTCCCCATCTATTTCCCATGAAGTGATGGGACTGGATGCCATGATCTTCGTTTTCTGAATGTTGAGCTTTAAGCCAACCTAGATGAGATCTATTTGCCCTGCAGTGTCTCGAGAGCAATCCCCAGCTCAGCCTCGAAAGTCGAATGGACATTGGACTTTGGTGGGGCAACATAAAATGCTCCCTGAGTTCCCCGTCGTAACTCGAGAATCCCGCTACAACTAGAGAAAAACCACGAGGTTCCCCCGTCATCGAAAGATGAGGCCCTTTCCTGCTGCAGCGTCTCGAGAGAAATCCCGCCTTCCCTCTTGAAATTTGAAACGGTATTTGACACCCTTGATGCAACTCGAAAAGTTCCCCGACATACTGGTCTCACTCGAGAGGAACATTGAGTTTCCCAGCACAACTTAATCTGTGCCCTTTCTCTGCTACGGATCTCGACATGAGAGTCGATTCCCCTGCTTTGTCTGGAACAGGATAGAGACCTTCTGTTGCACCTCAGGATGAGGCCGGTCTCACATTGAAACTCGAGAGGAAGCCTTGTGGGTCCTGCCACATTCCAAAAGACAGCGATTTCCCCGTCCACTCAAGGTAAGTCCTGATGCCCAGGCACCTCTTCAAATGTAACCCCGAGGATGAAGTCACAACACAAAGGGGCACTAATTCATTGGTTGGGTCCTCCCAAAAAAGCCACAGGTCCCAAATACAACTCGACAAGTCGCCTGACACCCTATGAACAACTCGAGAGGCAAGCGGAGTTCTGTACCTTGACACAAGACGAGGCCTGACTCCCCTATTCCAAATCCACAGAGACCCCACGATCGATGTCAGAATGGAGAGCAACCCAGAGGTTCCCCCCTCAATTAGAGATAAGGCACTACTCATCCCTGCAGTGATGCGCGAGGAATCCTGAGGTGTCAATTGCAACGCGAAAGGACATCTAACTTCCCTGAGGAGACACGAGTGGCTCCCCCAGGTCGACACGCATCTGGAGAGGAATCCGAAGCTTCCTGCCACAACTCCACGCAACCTACGAAATTCTCCTCTGTATGCTTGAGTAGTCCCTTTAACGTGGCAGCGTTTCCAAAGCAAGCCCACGTTCCCTCCTGGAACTCAAAAGGGTACTTGACATGCTTTATGAAACTCCAGAAGTTTCCCCACATACCCATCCCTACTCGAGAGGAATGCTGAGTTTCCCTCCAAAATTCAAGAAGAGCCCCTTTTTCCCCTCCTCAAGTCGAGATGAGGGTCAATTGCCCTGCTTCTCCTGGAAAGGATTGCCGACAACCCCATTGCACCTCGAGAGGAGGCTGGTATCTACTTGACACTGGAGGGGAACCTGGGGTCTTGTCACAATTCGAAAGCCACGTATTTCCCCATCCACTCGAGATCAGGCCTGATTCCCTTGCACCGATTCTAATGTCAGTCGAGAATCAACACACAACACGAAGGGAGTTCTGATGCCCCAGTTGCTAATTCGAAAAAATCTCCAGGTCCCAAATTCAACTTGCCTGGAGGCCTGAAACCCCTTTAACAACTCGAGAGTAAAGCAGAGTTCCATGCCTCCACACAAGTCGATACCTGACTCCCTGTTTGAAACGGTATACACACCCCGAGACCCACGTCAGAACACTAGAGGAATCCTGAGGTTCCTGCGTCAACTTGGGATGAGGCCGTCTTCCATTTCACTGACCCCAGTGGAGTCCCAAGAGGCCCCTCCCAAATCCAAAGTATTCCTGACTTCCCATAAACAGCATGAGGAGCTCTCTGAAGTTACCATCACAAGTCGAGGGAACCCAGGGTATCCTGCCGCAACTCGAGAAAGACCTCGAGATTCCCCTTTCAAAGCATCTTGAGGCCAGATTCCTCTGCCAGGACTGGAGAGCAATGCCGCAGTCCCCCTCGCAACTCGAATGGAGACTGGACTTCCCTGGGGCCACACGAGAGGCTCCCTGAGTTTCCCATCATAACTTGAGAGAAACCCCACATGTCGGGCCGCAGCTCGAGAAAAAACACAAGATTCCGCTGACATCCCAAGATGAGGCCTTCTTTTCCTGCATGACCTGGAGAGCAATCCCCTGTCCCCTCTCAAAACTCCACAAAAGGCTTGACTCCCTTTATGCCACTCAGTGGGCTCCAAGAGATATCCGTGGCAACTCAAGAGGAGAGCAGAGTTCCTTGCTTCAACTCGAAATGAGGCCTGACTCCCCGGGGGAACCTTGAATGCAACCCCGAGAAACCTGTCACCACTGGAGAGGAACACGGAGTTTCTGGACACAAGCTTAGATGAGGTCTATTTGCCCTGCAGTGTTGAGAGCAATCCCCAGCTCCCCCTAGCAACTTGAATGGAGATTGGACTTCGCTGGGGCAACAGGAGAGACTCCCTGAGTTCCCAGTCATAACTCGAGAATCCTGCAACAACTCGAGAAAAACTACGAGGTTGCCCTGTCACCGTGAGATGAGGCCCTTTCCCACTGCAGCGTCTGGAGAGAACTCCCACGTTCCATCTTGAAATTCGAAACAGTACTTGACACCCTTGATGCAACTCAAAACGTTCCCCGACATACCGGTCTTACTTGACAGGAACACCAAGTTTCCTGGCACAACTTAATCTGAGCTCCTTCTCCCCTCCTTACCTCGACATGAGGGTCGATTCCCCTGCTTTGTCAGGAAAGGGATCCCAAACTTCACATCGCACCTCAGGAAGAGGCCGATCTCACATTGAAACTCGAGATGAAGCCTTGTGGGTCCTGCCACATTCCAAAAGACAGCGATTTCCCCCTCCACTGAAGATAAGTCCCGATGCCTGGGTTCCTCTTTGAATGTAACCCCGAGGATGAAGTCACAACACGAAGGGGCACTATCTCTTCAGTTGCACACCTCCCAAAAAAGCTGCAGGTTCCAAATACAACTCGACCAGTCGCCTGACACTGCATGAACAACTCGAGAGGTAAGCAGAGTTCAGTGCCTCAAAACAAGATGAGGCCAAACTCTCCAGTTTCAACTCTTCAGAGACACCGAGATCGATGTCAGAAATGGAGAGGAACCCTGAGGTTCCCACCTCAACTTGATATGAGGCCCTATTCATCCTTACAGCGATGCATGAGGAATCCCGAGGTGCCTCTTGCAATGCCAAAGGAGATCTGACTTCCCGGAGGAGACACGAGCGGTTCCCCCAGTTGACACACAACTCGAGAGAAACACTAAACTTCCCACCAAAACTATATTCAAACCACGAAATTCTCACCTGCACACTTGAGGAGGCCCTTCTAAGTGGCACAATTTCTAAAGAAAGCCCACGTTCCCTCTTGGAATTCTAAAGGGTACTTGACACGCTTTATCAAACTCCAGAAGTTTCCCGAGATACCCGCCCCACTCGAGGGGAAGACTGAGTTTCACGCCACAAGTCAAGAAGAGCCCCGTTTTCCCCTCCTCAATTCGTGATGAGGGTCAATTGCCCTGCTTTGCCTGGAAAGGAATGCCGACATCCCCATTGCACCTCGAGAGGAGGCTGGTATCTACTTGACATTGGAGGGGAACCCTGGTGTCTTGTCACAATTCCAAAGCCCCTGATTTCCCATCCACTTCAGATTAGGCCTGATTCCCTTGCATCGATTCGAATGTCAGCCAAGGATCAACTCATAACACGAAGGGAGTTCTGATGTTCCGGTTGCTAATTGGAAAAGAGCCCAGGTCCCAAATTCAACTCGCCTGGAGGCCTGAAACCCCTTTGACAACTCGAGAGGAAAGCAGAGTTCCATGCCTCCACACTAGTCGAGACCTGACTCCCTGTTTGAAATGGCATACACACCCCGAGACCTACGTCAGAACAGGAGTGAAAACCAGAGGTTCTCTCCGAAACTCGAGATTAGGCCCTCTTCCATTGCACTGACCCCAGCGTAGTCCCAAGAGGCCCCTTCCAACTCCACAGTTCTTGAATTCCCATAGTCACTGTGAGAAGCTCCCTGAGGTCACCCTCACAAGTCAACGGATCCCAGGGTTTCCTGCCCCAACTCGAAAAACACTTCAAGATTCCCCCTTCAACGTGTCTTGAGGCCCGATTCCCTTCCGTGACTCGAGAGCAATGCCACACTCCCCCTTGCAACTCCAATGGAGACTGGACTTCCCTGGGGCCACACAAGAGGCTCCCTGAGTTCACCGTCGTAATGTGAGAGAAACCAGATATGTCATGCCGCAGCTCAAGAAAAACCACTAGATTCCCTGTCATCGCGAGATGAGGCCTTTCTTTTCCTCCAGAGAGCAATCCCGAGTCCCCTCTCAAATTCCACAGGAAGCTTGACTCTCTTTAGGCCACTCAATGGGCTCCATGAGATACCTGTCGTAACTCAAGAGGAGAGCGGAAGTCTTTGCTTCAACTCGAGAAGAGGCCTGACTCCCCGGATGAACCTTGAATGCAATCCTGAGATCCCTGTCGCCACTGGAGAGGAATCCAGAGTTTCTGGACACAAGCCTAGATGAGGTCTATTTGCTCTGAAGTGACTCCAGAGCAATCCCCAGCTCCCCCTCGCAACTCAAATGGAGATTGGACTTCCCTGGGGCAACACGAGAGGCTCCCTGAGTTCTGCATCTTAAGTCGAGAATCCAACTGCAACTCGAGAAAAACCACGAGGTTTCTCAGTCACCGCGAGAGGAGGCCCTTTCCCACTACACCTTCTCGAGAGAAATCCCATGTTCCCTCTTGAAATTCGAAATGGTACTTGACACCCTTGATGAAACTCAAAAAGATCCCCGACATACTGGTCTCACTCCAGAGGAACACCAAGTTTCCCGGCACAACTAAATCTGAGCCCCTTCTCTCCTGATTATCTCGCCAAGAGGGTCAATTCCCCTGCTTTGTCTGGAAAGGGATCCAGACCTTCCCATCACACCTCAGGAGGAGGCCGGTCTCACATTGAAACTCGAGAGGAAGACTCGTGGGTCATGCCACAATCCAAAAGACACCGATTTTCCCATGCACTCAAGGTAAGTCCCAATGCCCGGGCACCTCTTCGAATGTAACCCCAAGGATGAAGTCACAACACTAAGGGGCACTGACACCCAAGTTGCATTCTCTGGAAAACCTGCGGGTGTCAAATACAACTCAAGCGGCCTGAAACCCCACGACCAACTCGAGAGGCAAGCAGAGTTCCATGCCTCAAAACAATACGAGGCCTGAATCCCCTGTTCCAACTCTGCAGAGACCCCAAGGTTGATGTCAGAAATGCAGAGGAACCCTGAGGCTCCCGCCTCAACTTGGATGAGGCCCTATTCATCCCTGCAGCAATGCGAGAGGAATGCTGAGGTGCCTTTGCAATGCCAAAAAAGATCTGATTTCCCTGAGGAGGCACGAGCAGGTGGTGAGGTCGACACACAACTCGAGTGGAACCCTAGGCTTACCACCACAACTCCAAGCAAACCACGAATTGTCCCCTGCACGCTTGAGGAGGCCCTTTTCTGCTGAAGCGTTTCCCAAGAAAGCACACGTTCTGTCTTCGAACTCAAAAGGGTACTTGACATGCTTTATGAAACTCCAGAAGTTTCCCCAGATACCCGTCCCCACTCGAAAGGAACGCTGAGTTTACCGCCACCAGTCAAGAAGATCCCCATTTTCCCCTCCTCAAGTAGAGATGAGGGTCGATTTTCCTGCTTTGCCTGGAAAGGAATGCCGACATACCCGTCGCACCTCGAGAGGAGGCTGGTATCTATTTGACACTGGAGGGGAACCCGGGGGTCTTGTCAAAATTTGAAAGCCACATATTTCCCCATCCACTCGAGATCAGGCCTGATTCCCTTGCACCGATTCGAATGTCAGTGGAGAATCACTCACACCAGAAAGGGAGTTCTGATACCCCTGTTGCTAATTCGAAAAGAACCCCAAGTCCCACATTCAACTCGTCTGGAGGCCTGAAACCCTTTTGACAACTCGAGAGGAAAGCAGAGTTCCATGCCTCCATACAAGTCGATACCTGACTCCCTGTTCGAAATGGCATACACACCCCTAGACCTATATCAGAACAAGACAGGAACCCTGAGGTGGTGCCAATTTTCGAGATGAGGCCCTATTCATCCCTACAGTGATGCACGAGGAATCCTGAGGTGCCCCTAGCAACACCAAAGGACATTTGACTTCCCTGAGGAGACAGTAGAGGGTCCCCCAGGTCGACATGCAACTCGAGAGGAACCCTAAGTTTCCCGCCACAACTCCATGCAAAGCTTCAAATTTTCCCCTGCATGCTAGAGGAAGCCCTTTTACGCTGCAGCATTTCCAAAGAAAGCCCAAGTTCCTCTTTGGAACTTGAAAGGGTACTTGACACGCTTTATGAAACTCCAGAAGTTTCCCCACGTACCCGTCCCCACTCGAGAGGAATGCTGAGTTTCCCGCCACATGTCAAGAAGAGCCCCGTTTTACCCTCCTCAGGTCGAGATGAGGGTTGATTGCCCTGCATGCCTGGAAAGGAATGCCGACGTCCCCGTTGCACCTCGAGAGGAGGCTGGTATCTACTGGACTCTGGAGGGGAACCCGGGGGTCTTGTCACATACGAAAGCCACGTATTTCCCTATCCACTCAAGTTCAGGCCTGATTTGATTGCACCGATTCGAATGTCAGCCGAGAATCAACTCACAACACGAAGAGAGTTCTGATGCCCCGGTTGCTAAATGGAAAAGAGCCCCAGGTCCCAAATTCAACTCGCCTGGAGGCCTGAGCCCTTTGACAACTCGAGTGGAAAGCAGAGCTGCATATCTCCACACAAATCGAGACCTGACTCACTGTTTGAAGTGGAATACCCCGTAACCCACATCAGAACAGGAGAAGAAACCTGGGGTTCCTGCCTCAACTCGAGTTGAGGCCCCCTTCCATTGCACCTACCTCAGTGTAGTCCCGAGAGGCCCCTGCCAACTCCAATGTATTCCTGACTTGCCATAGGCACCATGAGAAGCTCCCTGATGTCACTGTCACAAGTTGAGGGACCCAGGGTTTCCTGCTGCAACTCAAGAAAGACCTCGAGATTCCCCCTTCAATGCGATTTGAGGCCCGATTCCCCTGCCATGACTCGAGAGCAATGCTGTG
>NW_011453498.1:0-519 GCF_000754665.1 Bison bison bison | reverse complement strand
TTATAATATTTAGTTTTAAGCCAGCTCTTTCACTCTCGTCCTTCACCCTCATCAAGAAGCTCTTTAGTTCCTCCTCACTTTGTGCCAGTAGAGTGGTATCATCTGCATATCTGAGGTTGTTGATGTTTCTCCCCCCTATCTTGATTCCGGCTTGTAAATCATCCAGTCTGGCATTTCTCATGATGTGCTCAGCATATAGGTTAAAACAATGGGGTGACAGCAGACAGCCCTGTTATACTCCTTTTTCAGTCTTGAACCAATCAGTCGTCCCATACAGGGCTCTAACTGTTGTTTCTTGACCCACATACCAGTTTCTCAGGAGACGGGTATTCCCATCTCTTTAAGAACTTTCTACAATTTTATTATGATCCACACAGTCAAACACTTTAGTGTAGTCAATGAAACAGAGGTAGATGTTTTTCTGGAACTCTTTTGCTTTTTCTATGATCCAATGGATGTTGGCAATTTGATCTCTGGTTCCTCTGCCTTTTCTAGATCCAGCATGAACATCTGGAAATT
>NW_011453497.1:0-5441 GCF_000754665.1 Bison bison bison | reverse complement strand
TTGCAGTAGGAAATGGCAGCTCACTCCAGCATTCTTGCCTGGAAAATCGTATGGACAGAGGAGCCTGGTAGGCTACAGTCCATGGGGTCACAGAGAGTCAGACATGACTGAGCGACTTCACTTTCACTTTCACTTCAACAACACAAGGGTGAGGGCTACGCTGTGAGCAGTTGACAAGCTGCCTATAATTTATAATGGACTCAGTGTCTGCAGTTCAACCAGCTGGTCAAGCTGCAGTACTGACTGTTGAGAAAATCCCTGTGTAAGTGCACTCCTGCAGTTCAAACTCTTGTTTCAAGGGTCAGAAGTACTGTACAAATTTGCAGTGGGAACACATTTTAAAATTTCAGCACCACAAAATACATTGACTGGAAAATTAATTGTAATAGTTTTAATTTTAAAAATGTAAAATGAAAGAGAGAAAATCATTTAAATTAGAGAGAAATGAAAGCTGCTTTCACATTGCTCAAGAAAGGTGTCATTGTAGTTTTCTTTCTCCAAGTACTGATGAAAACAAATACAGAATAGTTCAAGTCGCAGTCATATTAGGGAAAGTAATACAGTATTTTGAGTGATGATGTTGATGAAGTTAAAGGATTTTTTGGTACTCTTCTGACTGAGCACTTTCTCAGGACAACTCCCTTCAGTTGAATTTTCAGTTAAAAGACACCTTCCTTTTTAGAGACAACAGTTTTTATTACGTTGAATTTGCTATGCTAAGCAGTATATCTCCTTTAGTTAAAGGATTAACTTGTGTTGTAATATTCTTTCACTGTTAAGGATTTGTACAAAATTTTGTGAAGGAGCTTGTATTAAGATATAAAGATCATGGATGCTTACAGATATGGTGGGCTACAAATCAGATGTAGTGAACACAGAGGGTTGGTGGTCACTGGTTAACTTCTTCTGTACTCAGCAGTAAATGACCAGTGATCAGACAAGACATAAGGCCATCCCATGTTCTCCTCAGATATGAGCAAAAAGCGGTGTCTGAGCATGAGGAGAGTTTCACAAGGTAAGACCAAACAAACACCATTAAGGCACCTTCTGCTCAGAATCTTGTTAGATCATAACTTTAACTGACATCACACTGATATTTAATAATAATTTGAGATTGAAATCCAGCTAAAGAGCACTGAGCTAAGGGGTGAAAACTGACTTTGTTTCTAAACTCTGTTTCTGGTTGTGTTACCTCACTGGTACAATGAAGTCCTGCAAATAACAGTAACATTTGTGGAATCCTTACTTTGCCAAGGATTTTACATGCCATTTGATCTTATAACACCTTCTAACTCCCTGGGAGCTATTATTATTGTCTATTTTAAAGAGAAGGGGGCCTGGGAGTTGCAATTAGCAGGAGATGGTCCCCATCTAAGTTTGAACTCTGGAATGCCTCCTCTTGACTACTGTGTCTGTTGTGCAGAGGTCGTTGAGTGTTTTAGAATCTTCACAGTCTATGGACACAAACACGTCAGCATCTCCCAAGTATGAAGTTGAAGTGAAAGTCGCTCAGTTGTGTCCAGTTCTTTGTGACCCCCTGGACTATACAGTCCATGGAATTCTCCAGGCCAGGAGTGGGTAGCTTTCCCCTTCTCCAAGGGATCTTCCCAACCCAGGGATTGAACCCCGGTCTCCTGCATTGCAGGTGGATTCTTTACCAACTAAGCCAAAAGAAAAGCTCAAGAATACTGGAGTGAGTAGCCTATCCCTTCCCCAGCGGATCTTCCCAACCCAGGAATTGAACCAGGGTTTCCTGCATTGCAGATGGATTCTTCACCAACTGAGCTATGAGGGAAGCCCATACATCTCACAAGTATGGCTTAAGGAAAATTCACAGGTTCTAACAGGACCCTTCCTATGTTAAAAACTTGGTCTTTATTGTTATTATTTTTTAAATGTTATTCATTTATTTTTGTTTGTGCTGGGTCTTTGCTTAGTGAGGGCTTTTTTTTTCTAGTTGTGGCAAGTGGGGGCTTCTCTCTAGTTGCAGTGTGTGAGCTTCTCATTGTAGTGGCTTCTTTTGTTGCAGAGCAAAGGCTTTTGAACTTGCAGGCTTCAGTAGAGCTTGGGCTCAATAGTTTTGGCACATGGGCTTAGTTACCCCACAGCCTGTGGAATCTTCTTGGACCAGGGATTGAAACTGTGTCCCCTGCAGGCAGATTCTTAACACCCAAGGAAGTCCAAATCCTTGGTCTTTAGAAATGGCTGATCAGAGCCTCTGTTTTATGTAACTGTGTTTGCAACCTGGAGAGTAGCTTGTCTCAGAAATGATGACCATAGCTGTGGTCATAGTGGCAGCTCTGACCACTAATCATTCTATCAGTCTCCTTGGAAGCAATATCCAGGCAACTTGTCTGTAGGAAGTAGAGCTTGTCATAGATTTTTACCTGGCTTCCCAATGGGTGCAGGTGGTTGGTGACACATTTTAAGGCTGAGTCTTTATTTTAACTTCTGTTTCTGTGAAAGAGACTCAACAGCAGCTGTAACAAATGTGCACTTGATACTTCTCTTTGGTCTGTATTTCCCTGGAGCAAATTGTCAAAACTCACCTTCTGCTAATACATTTGAGAAAGCATAGGCGCCAATATAGAAGGAAATGGCAACCCACTACATTTTTCTTGCCTGGAGAATCCCAGGGACAGGGAGCCTGGTAGGCTGCTGTCTATGGGGTCACACAGAGTCGGACAAAACTGAAGTGACTTAGCAGCAGCAGCGGGCTCCAATATGGGAAGCATGGATTTTGAGGGAGGGGCGTCCTGTCCAGAAAACTCAGGAATGCAGTTTTCTGTAGTACTTCCTTCTAGTGAAGAATGTTTCATTACAGGCATTTGGATATTTTCACCTTAGCTTGGCATTGTGTGTGTTAGTCACTCAGTCATGCCCAATTCTTGACCCCAGGGACTGTAGCTGGCCAGGCTCCTCTGTCCGTGGAATTCTCTAGGCAAGAATACTGGAGTGGGTTGTCATTCCCTTCTCCAGGGGATCTTCCCGAGCCAGGGACCAAACCCAGGTCTCCTGCACTGCAGGCAGATTCTTTACTGTCTGAGCCATGAGGGAAGCCCCCACCTTGGCATTGGTCAGTACCTAATTATAAGACTGGATTGCTAATGAGCAGTGCTCTGCCCCTCCCTGAGCAGGGCTCTGTTGTCCCAGCAGAGGCACCAAGGATGCTGTTTCAGGGCAGCCCTGGCTCTCAGCCCTCTTTGCTTGTTCCTCCTCATGGGAGGCTACTTCCAAGGGCCTTGACATTGATAGCATATACATCACACTCCTCTCCATTTCATTCAGACCTGGTCTTTCGCCCAGGCTCTGGCTAAACCAGTGTGTCCTTCTCTGGGCCCTTTTGTTACTCTTAGCTATTATTCCTCCCACCCCACTGATTTAGTTTACTTCTACCTTTAACTTAAAGTTAGTTTCTTTTTATCAGTTCATAGTTGTTTGAAATCCCACCAAAAAAAGATACACCACATCCATGGGCAAAGGAGAAGCCCCAACAAGACAGTAGGAGGGGTGAAATCATGTTTAGGATCAAACCCCATAACTGCCAGAGACGCTTGGAGGGCTCAAACAAAACCTTGTGTGCACCAGGATCCAGAGACTCTCCAAGAGACTAGGGTTCCTGCCTTTGAGTGTCTGAGTGTCTCCTGAAGAAGCACGGGTCAGCAGTGGCCTGCTGCAGGGACAGGGGCTCTGGCTGTAGCAGACCTGGGAGGTGTGGCGTGTGAACCCCACCACAGAGCCACTGAGTAGACAACCAACAAACTGGAGAACAATTGTCCCAATGAAGTTCTTGCACTGTTCTGAAAGGTCTAGGGGCTGCAATGGATTTCCTAACTTTGAGATCCATAAAAGGGACTGAGAACCCCAGGGAATTTGACTTTGAAGGCCAGTGGGATTTGATTACAGAACTTAAAGGGGACTGGGGAAACAAACTCTTGGAGAGCACAAACAGAACCTTGTGAGCACTGGGACTCAGGAGAAAGGAGCAGTGACCCTACAAGAGACTGAGCCACACTTGCCTGTGAGTGTCCAGGAGTCTCAGGCAGAGTCATGGGCCAACACTGACCTGCCTTGGGGTCAGGGGTATTGAATACAACAGTGCCTGCGTAAGTCCTTTTGAAGGAGGTTGCTGACATAACCCCTACCATAGTTTGGCCTCAGGCAAAACTACAGGGAGGGAACACAGCCCCACCCATCAACAGAAAATTGGATTAAAGGTTTATTGAGCATGGCCTGCCCATCAGACCAAGACCCAGATTCCCCCATATCTGTCCCTCCCATCAGGAAGCTTCTACAAGCCTCTTATCCTTATCCATCAGAGGGTAGGCAGAATGGAAACCACAATTACAGAAAACTAACCAAACTGATCACTTGGATCACAGCCTTGTCTAACAAAGTGAAACTATGAGCCATGTCATGTAGGGTCACCAAGACAGACAGGTCATGGTGAAGAGTTCTGACAAAACATGGTCCACTGGAGAATGGAATGGAAAACCACTCCAAATACCTCAAGGCAGTATTCTTGCCTTGCAAAACCCCATGAACAGTATGAAAAGGTGAAAATATATGACACTGAAAGATGAACACCTCAAGTTGGCAGGTGCCCAATATGCTACTGGAGGCGAGTGGAGACATAGCTCCAAAAAGAATGAAGAGGCTGAGCTAAAGTGGAACCAATGCCCAAGTGTAGATATGACTGGTGATGGAAGTAAAGTCCAATGCTTTAAATAACACTATTGCATAGGAACTTGGAATGTTAGGTTCATGAATCAAGCTAAATTGGGAGTGGTCAAACAGGAGATGGCAAGAGTGAGCATCAACATTTTAGAAATCAAACTAAAATGGACCGGAATGAGCTAATTTAATTCAGATCACCATTATATCTACTACATCAGGGAAGAATCCCTTGGAAGAAATGGAGTAGCCCTCATAGTCAACAAAAAGTCCAAAATGCAGTACTTGGGTACAATCTCAAAAATGACAGAAAGGTCTCTGTTCATTTCCAAGGCAATCTTTCAATATCATAGTAATCCAAGTCTATGCCCCAAACACTAATCCTGAAGAAGCTGAACAGTTCTATGATAATCTAAAAGGCTTTCTAGAACTAACACACACACACACACACACACACACACACACACACACAAAGATGTCTTTTCATCATAGGGGACTGGAATGCAAAAATAGGAAGTCAAGAGATACCAGGAGTAACCAGCAACTTTGGCCTTGGAGTACAAAATGAAGAGGGCAAAGGCTAACAGTTTTGCCAAGAGAACACACTGGTCATAGCAAACACCCTCTTTCAACAACACAAGAGACGACTCTACACATGGACATTATGAGATGGCCAATACTGAAATCAGGTTGATTACATTCTTTGCAGCTGAAGATGAAGCTCTATACAGTCAGCAAAAAAAAAAAAAAAAAAAAAGAGAGAGAGA
>NW_011453496.1:0-1801 GCF_000754665.1 Bison bison bison | reverse complement strand
GGGTTAGTGTCCTCCCTAAAATTTTCCTCCTTCAAATCTTTGATGAGATTGGATACTGAGATTTCTTTACGTGTCAGAAAGATGTAGCTTCATCCGAGGGTGAGTTGGTCCATGCTGACCCTGCACCCCCAGCTCTGGGGTAGAGGGTGCTGTGGGGACAGGCTGCCAGCCCTGAGTTTGCCGCTCCTTATAGCCCATCCCTTTCTATAAAGGGTCTGGAGCTGCTAACAGCATCTTACCTGTGAGATCTCCATCCCAAGTTGAGACCATGTGTACCTGGTTCACTAAACGCATCCCTGTGTCACCCTGTGGGAGGGATGACTGGACCTCAGGAAGCACGTCCTGTGTTCTCGGTGTCTGGCTGGTGGTTTCTGGTGATGGTGTGGACTCCACAACTGGGTAAGGAATGATGACTCTGGGCCCAGAGGGAGTAGAGCATCAATTCTAAGTGACTGAGCAGATCCTGGTCTTACTTCATCAACTGAGTGTAAATTTTGGTTTTGATATTTATAATAAGTTTTTATCATTAATGTGTTAAAGGTCCAGATATAGAAGGAGACGGGGTCAGGTACAGTCATTGGGCTTGAGAGTGAGAGGACCAGATGACAAGGAAGTGATACTTAAATAAATAATGGGTAAATATTAGCATATTTAGAGGAAGAAAAGCACGTGTTCAACTGTCTTTTCTCCCATCTCAAGTAGGAAGAACAGGCATGGCGGGACAGAGAAGTTGTGTCTGCTGACTGGGATGAGGGGTTCTCTGGTGGGGGATGTGGCAGGGCTGTGGACTAACCTGCAGCTGCCCTCAGTGTTGGCCCTACTGAGACCTTAAGGTGGGCCGTGGGTGGCTCTTGAAGCTGTCTCTGAGCTCCGGTGGGGACCCTGGGGCCTGTGTGTCACAGATGCTTGCTTCCACGTCTGTGCTGAAAAGATGGAGTCAGGGTGAGGGGGCCTCAGGGTGGGCTTGTGTGGACCACAGGGCTGCATCATGGGAATCTTGAGCCTGAGGGGGCATGAGGAAAGGGGGCAGCACATTAGTGACCTTGAATTTCGATTGGGGAGCTCTATCTTGCATCACATATGGCCCTTCTCAGTCTCTCTATTCATCCCTGAGGTACCTTCCAGGGGAGCATCTGGGAGCTTCTCTGATGAGTGGAAACAGAACAAGGCAACAATGGCTACACTGGACACCATCCCTTCTGCTTGGATCTGTCCCCTCAACCCACCTGGGATTCCATTCTTGCCACCACCTTTCCTCTTAAATGCAGAACAGAGGAGGTGGGTTCATTGGTGGTTTCAGGCAGCATGAACCCCTTTCTCTTCTCTGCTTCAGTCACCCCTTCTTTGCCCCCTGCCTGCAGCTATCATGTAGCAGACTTTCTATTTCCCCATCTCTCTGGAGCTGTTCCCTTAAATTATATTTTGCATCTTCTTTAGTTATGGTTTTATAGTACAAATGTATTCTGAATCTTATCAAACCATACTCTCAGCATATAAAGGGGGTACATGTGAAGTTTAGAAAACTTTAGTCTTTCTAAAGTATAATTTTCTTCTTGTTTTCATTGTTTAGTCACTTAGTCGTGCCCAACTCATTTCGACATGATGGACTGTAGCTGCCCAGGCCATTCTGTCCGTGGAATTCTCCAGGCAAGAATACTGGAGTGGGTTGCCATTTCCTTCTCCAGGGGATCTTCCCGACCCAGGGATCGAATCCACGTCTCTCGCTTTGTGTGCGGATTCTTTACTGGCTGAGCCAAGAGTGAAGCCCCATGTTTTCTTCTAGAGATCCCTGCTCCTATTT
>NW_011453495.1:0-860 GCF_000754665.1 Bison bison bison | reverse complement strand
GGTACTCTTCACCTGCCTGATCCTGCACTGATCACATGGCTGACCATACACTGATCACATGAATTATCATGCACTGATCACCTGCCTGATCATGCACTGACCACGTGGCTGATCATGCACTGATCACAAGCTGATCACACACTGATCACGTAACTGTGCATGCACTGATCAAGTGCCTGATCATGCACTGATCACATGGCTGATCATGCACTGATCACGAAGCTGAGCTTACACTGATCACATGACTGTGCACGCACTGATCACGTGGCTGATCATACGCTGATCACGTGGCTGATCATGCACTGATCATGTGACTGTTCATGTACTGATGATGAGCCTGATCATGCACTGATCCCGTGTCTGATCATGCATTAATCCCGTGGCTGATCATACACTGATCACGTGGCTGATCATACACTGATCCCTTGGCTGATCATGCACTGATCACGTGGCTGATCATACACTGATTCAATGGCTGATCATACACTGATCACGTGCCTGATCATGCACTCATCACGTGGCTGATCATGTACTAATCACGTTGCTTATCATGCACTGATTAGATGGCTATCATGCACTAATCACTTGGCTGATCATACACTAATCACGTGGCTGATCATACACTGATCACGTGACTGTGCATGTACTGATTATGTGACTTATCATGCACTGATCTCATGGCTATCTTGCACTGATAACTTGATTGTGCATGCAATAATCACGTGGAAGTTCATGCACTCATCACGTGACTGATCATGGACTCTTCACCTGCCTGATCATAGACTGATCATTGGCGATCATGCACTGATCACACGGCTGACCATACACTGATCACATGACTTCTCATTCACTGATCACCT
>NW_011453494.1:0-5840 GCF_000754665.1 Bison bison bison | reverse complement strand
GATGCCATCCAGTCCATCTCATCTTCTGTCATCCCCTTCTCCTCCTGCCCCCAATCCCTCCCAGCATCAGAGTCTTTTCCAATGAGTCAACTCTTCACATGAGGTGGCCAAACTCTTAATGAAAGTTCCATTAGAAGAAGGACCTTGTATATCTTATATGTGCCATGTTTCTGCTATTAGGACAGTGCCTGCACATTGTATGCACTCACTCAACAAATATGTATGGAAAACCTTTTCTAAATACCTAGATAAGGGCTTGATAAATAGTTATTGAATGAATGAATAGATGAAGTAAATTCAGTAAAATAAAACTAAATTCACACTAATCAGTGAAATAGTAAACCAAATATAAGTGAATGGTAATAGTCTATGATAATAGCTCATATTAAAAATAATCAGTCCAGAAGAACAGAGCTAATTTATACTCAAAATCTCACGTATGTAATTTTAATGGAAAATTATTAGATAGATTATAAGCTACTCTTACCTACTATTCAGTGTGACAAGTGGGCAAGTGAAGACTACTGTTGTAAAAGGAAACTCTCTTTTCTAAATTTATTTTTAATTGGACGATAATTGATCTGCAATGCAGTGTTGGTTATGTGTGTGTGTGTGTGTGTTAGTCTCTCAGTCCTGTCTGACTGTTTGTGACCTATGGAATGCAGCCCACCAGGCTACACTGTCCATAGGATTTTCCAGGCAAGAATACTGGAGTGGGTTGCTGTTCCCTCCTCCAGGGGATCTTCCCAACCCAGGGATCAAATCCAGGTCTCTTGTATTGCAGATGGATTCTTTACCATCAGAGTCATGAAGAAGGAGACTCCCTTACATGATATTATATATAGAAAACCCTAAAGACTTCACCAAAAATAAAGAGAACTAATACACTCAGTAAAGTTGTAGAATGAAAAATCTATATACAAAAATCAGTTGCATTTCTATGCACTAACAATAAACTGCCAGGAGGAGAAACTGAGAAAACAATTTGATGTACATTTGCATGAAAATGAATAAAATATCTAGGAATAAACTTAACCAAGGAGGTGAAAGACCTGTACACTGAAAACTATAAACACATTGATGAAAGATACTGAAGATGACTCAAATAAATGGAAAGATATTCTGTGCTCATGGATTGGAAGATCTAATATTATTAACATGCCCATACTACCCAAAGCAATCTACAGATTCACTGCAATCCTTACCAAAATGTCAATGGAAATTTTCACAGATACAGACAAACAATCCTAAAATTTGCATGGAACCACAAAAGACACTGAATACCAAAGCAATCTTGAGAAAGAGTAATAAAGCTGGAAATGTCATACTTCTTGTTTTCAAACTATGTTACAAAGCTATATTGATCAAAACAGTATGTTGTTAGTATAAAAATGGACACAGAGATCAATGGAACAGAATAGAGAGCCCAGAAATAAACCCACATTTGTATGGTCAATTAATTTTTGACAAAGAAACCAAGAATATACAATGAGGAAAGGACAGTTTTTTCAGTAAATGGCATTGGGAAAACCGGAGAGCCACATGCAAAAGAATGAAGCTGAACCGTTGTGTTACACTACACACAAAAATTAACTCAAAATAGATTAAAGACTTGATCACAAGTCCTGAAGCCATAAAATTTCTACAGGATAAAACAGAAAATAAAATCATTGACACTGGTCTTCATGAGGATTTTTTTGGATTTGACACCAAATCAAAGTGAACAAGAGTAAAAACAAGCAATTGGGACCACATAAGGCTACAAAGCTTCTGCCCAATTAAGGAAACCATCAACAAAATGAAAAAGCAACCTATGGAACTGGAGAAAATATTTACATATTATATTTCTCATAAAGATTATTATCCAAAATACACAAGGAACTCACACAAATCAGTAGCAAAAATCAAACAATATGACTTTCAAACAATGGGCAGAGAAACTGATAAATACTTTTTTTAAAGAACACATACAACTTGCCAATAGGTACATGAAAATGTGCTCAACACTACTAATCATCAGAACATACAAATCAAAACCACAATGAGATATGACCTCATATCTTCTAGAAAGGCTTTTATCAAAAAGAAGAAATAACAGGAGTTGAGGAGAATGTGAAGAGACAGGAAAGCTTTTGCACAGTTAGAGGGAATGTAAGTTGATGCAGCCCCTATGGAAACAGTATTGAGGTGCATCAAAAATTAAAAATAGAATTGCCATATGATTTAGCAATTTCACTTTGGGGCATTTATCTGAAGGAAACACTAACTTGAAAACACAATGTTCAGTGCAGCAATATTTGTTCAGTTGCTAGGTTGTGTCTGACTCTTTGCAATCCCATGGACTGCAGCATGCCAGGTTCTTCTGTCCTTCACTATCTCCCAGAGTTTGCTCAAATTCATGTCCACTGAATTGCTGATGCTATCTAAATATCTCATCCTCTGTGGCCCACTTCTCCTTTTGCCTTCAGGCTTTCTCAGCATCAGGGTATTCTCAAATGAGTCAGCTCTTCTCATCAGGTGGCAGAAGTACTGGAGCTTCAGCTTCAGCATCAGTCCTTCCAATGAATATTCAGAGTCGATTTCCTTTAGGATGGACTAATTGGATCTCCTTGCTGCCCAAGGGACTCGCAATTCATTTGTGGCATCCAAGAACCACAATTCAAAAGCATCAACTCTTTGGCACTCAGCTTCTGTATAATCCAACTCTCACATCCGTACATGACTACTGAAATAAACATAACTTTGACTAGATGGACCTTTGTCAGCAAAGTGATGTCTCTGCTTTTTAATACTCTGTCTAGGTGTGTCATAGCTTTCCTTCCAGGGAGCAAGCCTCTTTTAATCTCATGGCTACCATCACCACCAGCAGTGATTTTGGAGCCCAAGAAAAGAAAATGTGTCTGTATCCACTTTCTCCCTTTTTATTTGCCATGAAGTGATGGGGCCAGATGCCATGATCTTAATTTTTAGAATGTTGAGCTTTAAGCCAACTTTTTCACTCTCCTCTTTCACCCTCAACAAGAAGCTCTTTATTTCCCTCTTCTCTTTCTTCCAATAGAGTGGTATCATCTGCATATCTGAGGTTGTTGATATCTCTCATGGCAATCTTGATTCCAGCTTGTGATTCATTCAGCCTAGCATTGCCCACGATGTACCCTACATATAATTTAAATAAACAGGGTGGCAATGTACAGCCTTGACGAATTCCTTTCCCAATTTTGAACAAGTCAGTTGTTTATATCCAGTTCCAACTGTTGCTTCTTGACCTGCATACAGGTTTCTCAGGAGGCAGGAAAAGTGGTCTGGTATTCTCAACTCTTTAAAAATTTTCCACAGTTCCTTGTGATCCACATCAGATCAGATCGGTCGCTCAGTCGTGTCTGACTCTTTGCGACCCCATGAATCGCAGCACGCCAGGCCTCCCTGTCCATCACCAACTCCTGGAGTTCACCCAGACTCATGTCCATCGAGTCAGTGATGCCATCCAGCCATCTCATCCTCTGTCGTCCCCTTCTCCTCTTGTCCCCAATCTCTCCCAGCATCAGAGTCTTTTCCGATGAGTCAACTCTTCACACGAGGTGGCCAAAGTACTGGAGTTTCAGCTTTAGCATCATTCCTTCCAAAGAAATCCCAGGGCTGATCTCCTTCCAAATGGACTGGTTGGATCTCCTTGCAGTCCACATAGTCAAAGGCTTTAGTCTAGTCAATGAAGCAGATGTTTTTCTGGAATTCTCTTGCTTACTCTATGAGCCAACAAATGTTGGCAATTTGATCTCTGCCTTTTCTAAACCCAGCTGTACATCTTGGAAGTTCTCAGTTCACTTATTGCTGAAGCCTAGCTTGAAAGACTTTAAGCATAACCTTGCTAGCATGTGAAATGAGCACAATTGTGCAGTAGTTTGAACATTCTTTGGCACTGCCCTTCTTCAGGATTGGAATGAAAATTGGCCTTCTCCAGTCCTGTGGCCACTGATGAATTTTCCAAATTTGTTGATATATTGACTGCAGCACTTTAACAGCATTACTTTTTAGTATTTTGTAGCAATGTATACAAGAGCCAAACAAGGTAAGTCTTCAGCGATGGATGAATGGATAAAGAAAATGTAACATAGACATATATCCACGCTTAAAAAAGAAGAAAATTTTGCCAGTTTCAACACGGATGGACCTTGAGGGCATTATGCTAGGCGAAACAAATCAGACAGAGAAAGAAAAATACCATAAAATCTCATTTATATGTGTAATCTTAAAACAAAAAGCAAGTTCAGAGATGCTGAGTGGTTGGTGCCTGCCAGAGGTGGGGAATTTGGTGTGGCAAATGTAATCAAAAGGTATAAACTTGAGTTATAAAATTAATAGGTGAAGAGATAAACAGCATGGTCACTATAGTGAATACCATACTGTCTGTTTGAAAGATGATGAGAAAATACATCTTAAACATCCTCATCATATAAAAAAATATTTAACTATATATATGGTTGTGGATATAACTAGACTTACTGTAGTGATCATTTATCAATATACACAAATATATAAGCATTATGTTGTACACAGCAAACAATATAATGTTATGTCAATTATATCAATTAAAAACTTTTAATAAAAGCAAGTTTGGAACATGTGGATTAAATTAGCTCCATCCAACTTCATTTTATAAACTCAACTTAAACCCATCACTTAGATTTTAAAATATCAAATCTCACTAACAACATCCTACAGGGTTGGGAAAGACACAGAAACAGACATAAGTCACCTGCACATGAGATGTAGGCTTCCTCCTTTGGAGAGCAGGAACTGTACTTCCAAGGGTCAGAAGGACACTGCCAGAGAGAGGTATCAATTTTCTGACACTGGATTAAATCTACCCACGGGGGTCTAGAACCTTCCCTGAGACCAACAGAAGCGTTGAGACTTCCACTGTCCCCACAGGCAAGCTGTCTGCAGATCATGGACACAGTGATGTCTTCCATGGGGCTGTGGCAGACACTGCCCCACGTCCCATTGTAGAAAACTTCCAGCCACCCAGCACACTGCTGGTCCTCGCTCACCATCCTGAGGGCCAGGAACCTGAGATTGAAAGGGAGGAGACAGGACACAGTGAGAACCCAGCTCAGTGCTCTGGGTTTTCCTCTCTCCCCAAAATTGTGAACATTCATCTCTGACCCAGCTGAGGAAGCAAATCCACTAGATGACCAGAGTCAAACCTGTCTCCTTTTTATCTGACTCTGTCCCTCTGTGTCTGTCTTTCTAAATATTTCTACCACCATGATGTAGTGAATATAAACTGAGGAAGACCAACCTGGACACCTGCAGGGAGAGAGAGCTGACTCCTGCTTCCTGACAAAACATCTAAAAGAGTGTATGAAAGGGGTGTGATGTGGACAGTGTGGAGGCAGATAGAATAATGGATCTGTGACTGTTTCCTTATCTGGCAAAGGGGACTTTACAGATGTGATTAAGGTAAGGACCTTGAGATTACCCTGAAATATAATGGATTAACCACCTGAGCACATTCTAATCACAATCTTAGACTCACTATCCTTTAGAGTGGAATACTTTTCCTAGTTCTGGTTAGAGGGAGATGTGAATATGTATAACAGTTAGAGAGGTGGAGCTTTGCTGGTCTGATGATGAACAGAAGGGGGTTATGACCAAAGGCAGGCAGGCAGTTTTTAGAAGCTTGAAAAGACAAAAAACAGATTCTTTCCCAGAGGCTCAGAGGTGATGTGACCCTACTGAAACCTTGATCCCCATCCAGTGAGATTCCTGCCGGACATCTAAGCTACAGAAGTGTAAGGAAGTAAATGTGTTGTTTTAAACCATTAACTATGTGGTAATTT
>NW_011453493.1:4738-5182 GCF_000754665.1 Bison bison bison | reverse complement strand
CCCCATGAATCGCAGCACGCCAGGCCTCCTTGTCCATAACCAACTCCCAGAGTTCACTGAGACTCACGTCCATCGAGTCAGTGATGCCATCCAGCCATCTCATCCTCTGTCGTCCCCTTCTCCTCCTGCCCCCAATCCCTCCCAGCATCAGTCTTTTCCAATGAGTCAACTCTTCGCATGAGGTGGCCAAAGTACTGCAGTTTCAGCTTTAGCATCATTCCTTCCGAAGAAATCCCAGGGCTGATCTCCTTCAGAATGAACTGGTTGGATCTCCCTGCAGTCCAAGGGACTCTCAAGACTCTTCTCCAACACCACAGTTCAAAAGCATCAATTCTTCAGCGCTCAGCTTTCTTCACAGTCCAACTCTCACATCCATACATGACCACAGGAAAACCATAGCCTTGATTAGACAGACCTTTGTTGGCAAAGTAATGTCTCTGTTTT
>NW_011453493.1:0-435 GCF_000754665.1 Bison bison bison | reverse complement strand
CCCTGGGTCGGGAAGATCCCCTGGAGAAGGAAATGGCAACCCACTCCAGTACTCTTGTCTAGAGAATCCCATGGAGGGAGGAGCCTGGTAGGCTCCAGTCCATGGGGTCGCAAAGTCAGACACGACTGAGCAATTTCACTTCACTCACTTAGAATCTAACAGTGTCCAAAGCATAGAGCATAGGATAAGCTCAATTGATAACTGTGAACAGAATCCTTAATTCTTAACTGTTGAAAAGAATAGAGATCAACTAATTCTAAACAATATCTGGTAATATTCTAGAGCTGGTTGCAGAGCTCTGCCTGAGAGTTCCCCATGATGGGAAACTTGCTACTTCTTAAGAGTCCATTTAATTTCTGGACATTTGGAAAGTACATCCTTTAATACTGTGGCAAAAGCAAAGGTAAAAAACCTCTTAACTTCTCCGCATTGTTC
>NW_011453492.1:0-4342 GCF_000754665.1 Bison bison bison | reverse complement strand
GGGACATGGAAAGGGGCTGGAAGAAGGGGGACGGCTCCTCTGAAATTATGTCAGAAACCGGGAATCATCAAGAGGCATTTTGTCCTGCCCTCTGACTAAAACTGGGGCACCAGGATGTAACAATCTCCTCGCCGTGGTGCTTTCTGAATTCCAGCCTCTTGGAAGAGCTTTGGAATCTGAGCCTAAAATAAGTGCCCTGCGGAGTCCTTCATCCCTGTCTCTCTATGTTGGTCAAGTCTGTCCAGGCTCCTCTGATTCTTAGTGACATTCGATTTCTCCTTCGACTCCCAGGTCAAGGACAACCTCAGCTGGTACCTGCTGGTTCCTGCATCAAGAGGTAGTCTGTGTGGAAACTGTCTTTCCATCATTAAAGCAAGGAAATTCTCAACACCAAAACTTTCCCTGGACCTAACAGAGTCCTAACATTGCAGGGGAGTCCCCCAGCACAAAACCAGAGAGGTGGGCAATCCACAGTCCAGGTGAGATCTGCCCATGGAAGCAAAGCTTCAGGAGGAGCACCTTCAGGGTAATTACTACCAATTCCTGCAGGACCAGCAATAACCACTGTGAGGATGAGAGATCCTGGGGGCCAAAGTCTATGGTTTGTGGGATATAACTCCAGAAACATCCAGGTCTTCAGGTGAGTGTTCATATTTATCCCTTCAGGACACCTGATGGGCAAATGCAAGGCCAATGCTGAGAAATGTTAACACCTACCCAGAAGGTTCATCAGGCAGACCCTCCAAGGAAGAGCCCTTCCCCCATCTTCTCCTAGGAGGTGAACAGAAATTCTTGTCTATTGCACACCTACAGAGGGGTCATATCTCACGACTAAGAGAAGGGACTGGACCAGGGCACTGCAGCCCAGGAGGGAGGAGAAAGAAGATGGGCCAATACTGAAAACCCTGGTGATGCTCAGAGCCCAGACCCAGACCCAGATCCCCTTAGTCATGGGTATTCAATCTCAACAACGCAGGTAGCCCCTACCCACATGTGACCCCCAGGGACCTGGCAGAGCTATGATATGCAGCCTCTTTGAGGTGGGGAACTAGTGTGCAGAGACCAGAGCCAGACAACATCCAGGAGGCAGGGCGCTGAGGCTCTGATACCCACGGCTGGAGACCAGGCTTGGAGCACCTTACTACTGGCCTCAGACCCGCTCTCTCCTGCCTGATCTACATGGCCAGTATCCCTCTCCTGCTCTTGGGTATCTGACGTGCCCAGGAATATTTATGAAGGTTCCATCAGAGACTCAGAACAGGGGGTATACAGGTTTGTCACAGGGTCCTGCTGGAGGATACGTGGCTGACTCAGCAGTGGGTCTGTCTCCCCACTGATGTCAGGTCTTGAGGTCCTTGGGCAGGTGGTCAGGAGGGACGGTGAGAAGCAGGATGGAGTCTGAGGATGGATGCACCCTGAAGCCGTCCTGCTGAAGAGATGTCCTGCCAGGGGACATGCACACGGCTGACCTAGCTTCTCTGCAGGGTGCTGTTGTGGCAACCCTCTCCAGTGTTCCTGCCCAGAGAATCCCATGGATAGAGGAGTCTGGTGGGCTACAGTCCATGGGGTCTCAAAGGGTCAGACACGACTGAGGTGACTGAGCATGCTCACCGCCCCATTCCCTGGGTGAGCACTCCCTCAGGGCAGCCTCACTGGAGTCAGCTGAAAAGGGCTCTGCCTCCATCTCCTAGGATGTCTCAGGTGTCTCCTCTCACACGTGTGGGCACTAGGAGCCCCTCAGGCATTTGTGCTCTGAGTTGTCTGGGGCGACTGCACTGGTTTCCGACAAGTGGGCTCATCTGGACCTTCTTGTGGGGCCCCTGCAGGGTCCAGGTGCTGCAAGAACAGGTGAGCCAGGAGTGAATGGCAGGTGCAGTGGGCATCGAGCCCCATGCTTCTGCGTGCAGCTAATCTGTGACATGATGTTAGCCCACGGGGGGCTCCAGGAAGTCAATGGACCCCAAGTCCTCGAGAGCCTCTGGACTCACTGTGAGTGTCAACTGCATCAGTGCACCTGCAGCCCCAGGGAGGCCACGTCCAGGTGTTCTCACAAACTCCTTCCTTGGGGTCTCTCTACAGAGTGCATGAGTTTATTGAGGCTATTTCTGCTGCTGCTGCTGCTGCTAAGTCGCTTCAGTCGTGTCTGACTCTGTGCAACCCCAGAGACGGCCACCCACCAGGCTCCCCCGTCCCTGGGATTTTCCAGTCAAGAACACTGGAGTGGGTTGCCATTTCCTTCTCCAAAGGCTTTTTCTAGAGAAGATTAAAAGGACATGCTGTCTCTAGAAGAATACTCTGGAGGTAGAACACAGCCACTTAAAACCAGACCAGAAACACTGCTAGGACTGCCCTGTGAACCCAAGCAGGAGTGCCCAGGACCCCAGTGCAGGCCTGCTGCACAGGAGCATGTGGGGAGGGGCCGAGAGTCTCAGAGACGGAGTCTTCCCTTTTCACTTAAAACAATATCTAGCAGGTCAAGGACAGGTGGCGTTTAATATTGTGGCCTGTTGGGAATACACAGCTTGGTGAGGCCATGAGCAGTATGTGAGGAGATGTGTGATTGTTTGTGAGCGTGTGTATGAGTGTGTGAATGTGTGTGAGAGTGTATGTGAGCATGCGAGTGTGGATGTGTGTGCATGTTTGTGTGTGTGTGAGTGTTTATATGAGTGTGTGAATGTGTTTGAGTATGTGTGAGTGTGGATGTGTGTGCATGTTTGTGTGTGTGAGTGTGTGCATGAGTGTGTATATATATGAGTATATGTACGTGTGTATCTTTGTGAGTGTGAATGTGTGCATGTGTGTGCTTCTCTTGGTGTGTATGTATGCATGTGTGTGTGAATGGGAATGTCTCTGTGTGACAGGTGTGTGTGTTTGTGTGTGTGAGAGGTGTGTGTGTGTGTGAGATAGGTGTGTGTGTGTGTGTCTGTGTGTGACAGGTGTGTGTGTGATAAGTGTGTGTGTTACAGGTGTGTGTGACTTGTGTGTAACACATGTGTGTGTGACAGGTGTGTGTGTCTCAAGGTGTATGTGTGAAGGGGTTGTGTGTGACAGGTGTATGTATGAGACAAGTGTATGTGTAACAGATGTGTGTGTGACAGGTTGTTGTGTGTGAGTGTGTGTCTCTAAATGTGTGTGACAAGAGTGTGAGTGTGTAACCTTTGTGTCTGACAGGTATGTGTAACCGGTGTGTGTGTGACAGTTGTGCATGTGACTGTGTGTGTTTGTATGTCTGTGTGACAGGTGTGTGTGTCTGTGACAGGTGTGTGTGTGTGACAGGTGTCTCTGTGTGAAGGGGTGTGTGTGTGTGTGAAGGTGTGTGTGTGTGACAGGTGCATGTGTGACAAGAGTGTGTGGGGCTGTAACAGGTGTGTGTGTGACAGATGTTTGTTTGTGTGTGTCTGTATGTTTCTGTGATAGATGTGTGTGTGTGTGTAACAGGTGTGTGTGTGTGTGACAGGTGTGTGTTTCTGTGTAGTAGATGTCTGTGTTACAGGAGGATGTGTATGTAACAGGTGTGTGTTTGTAACAGTTGTGTGTGTTACAAGTAGTGTGTGTGTGAGACAGGTGTGTGTGTGTGTGACAGGTCTCTGTGTGTAACAGGTGTGTATTTGTTAAGTGTGTGTGTGAGACACGTGTGTGTGTGACAAGTGTGTTGTGACAGGTGTGTGTGTGTGTGACAGGTGTGTGTCTTTGTGTAACACGTGTTTGTTTGTGTAAAAGGTGTGTGTGTATGACAGGTGTGTGTGTGACGTGTGTGTGTGTGACAGGTGTGTGTGTTTCTGTATGCCTGTGTGACAGGTGTGTGTGTATGTAACAGGTGTGTGTGTGTGTGTGGCAGGTGTGTGTGTGTGTGTAACAGGTGTGTGTGTGTGTGAGTGTGTGCATGTCTCTGTGTGACAGGTGTATGTCTGTGATTACCCAGTGGTGGCTGACTTTGGGGAAACACACTGATTCGAGATGAAGATGTCTCTGTGGCACTAAAGTCTGGTTCACGATGGGGACTGTGTCCTGTGGGGAGGGTCCTGCAGTGGAAGAGCTCTGTGCACAGGAGTCAGGGACCTGGCAGGACACACGCCCTCAAACAAGCATGAGGACACGGACACACACCCACTGAGCGTGGCCATGGGTCATAAGACTGCTCCTTCCTGATATCGCCCATGTATTGATTGTAAAGTTTTCAGCCTCTAGAACATGCAGGTGACCTGAGGTGTCTTAGGTTAAATATGGATATTCTGAGCCCTGAGAACATCACCCAGAGCAACATCGGCTCTGCACAGCAGTCCTGCGAGCACAGCCCACACCAGAGACTGGAGCTGGACAGTCCTCCTCCTGGTGGCCTTGG
>NW_011453491.1:0-550 GCF_000754665.1 Bison bison bison | reverse complement strand
GCTGATCTCAGCCCTGTGCTCTGGCGACTGTGAAACCGGTGTGTGTGTGTGTGTGTGTGCTGTTCTCAGCCCTGTGCCCTGGCTGTTGTGTAACCAGTTTGTGTATGTGTGTGTGTGTGTGTTGTTCGCAGCCCTGTGCCCTGGCGACCGTGCGACTAATTTGTGTGTGAGTGCGTGTGTTTGCGTGGGTGCTGTTCTCATCTTCTGCCCTGGGGAGTATGAAACCTGTTTATGTATGTATGTTTGTGTTTGTGTGCTGTTCTAAGGCTTCTGCCCTGGAGACTGTGAAAACGGTTTATGTATGTGTGTGTGTTTTCTATTCTCAGCCCTGTGCCTTGGTAACTCTGAAACCGGTTTGTGTTCATGCGTGTTGTTTGTGTGTTCTGTTCTCAGGCTTGTGCCCTGGCGACTGTGAAACAGGTTCTGTGTGTGTGTGTGTGTGTGTGTGTGTGTGAGTGCCGTACTCGGCCCTGTGCCCTGGCGACTGTGCAACTGGTTTGTGTGTGTGTGTGTGCCCTTCTCAGGCTTGTGCCCTGGGAACTGTGAAACA
>NW_011453490.1:0-6069 GCF_000754665.1 Bison bison bison | reverse complement strand
CTCTTGAGAGTCCCTTGGACTGCAAGGAGATCCAACCAATCCATCCTAAAGATCAGTCCTGGGTGTTCATTTGAAGGACTGACGGTGAAGCTGAAACTCCAATATTTTGGCCACCTCATGCGAAGAGTTGATTCATTGGAAAAGACCCTGATGCTGGGAGAGATTGGGGGCAGGAGGATAAGGGGACAACAGAGGTTGAGATGGCTGGATGGCATCACCGACTGGATGGACATGAGTTTGAGTAAACTCCGGGAGTTGGTGATGGACAGGGAGGCCTGGCGTGCTCTGATTCATGGGATCACAAAGAGTCGGACATGGCTGAGTGACTGAACTGAACTGAACTGAATGCATTATTCTCTCTGTTTGTTCTTTCGTTATTCTAGGTCTTTGGTAAACATTTCTTGCATCTTCTCTGTTCTTTTTTTAAGATCGTAGATCATCTGCACTATCATTATTTTGAATTCTTTTTCTGGAAGGCTGCTAATCTCCACTTCATTTAGTTGCTTTTCTGGGGTTTTATCTTGTTCTTTAATCTGGGAGATAATCCTCTGCTTTTTTTTCCCCAATTAACTTTCTGTGGCTGCTGTTTTTGTTCTGTAGGCTGCAGGACTGTAGTTCTTCTTACTTTTCTGTCTGCCCTATGGTGCAGGATGCTTATGGGAGGAACTGGCAATGGGAAAAAACTGGTTCTTGTTCTGGTGGGCAGGGTCATGCTCAGTAAAACTTTAATCTGATTATCTGCTGATAGGTGGGGCTGCACTCCCTCCCTGTTAGTTTTTTGACTGGAGGTGACCCAACCCTGCAGTCTACAGGCTGTATCATAGAGTTAATGGTGACTTCCAAGAGGGACAAGGGGCATCTCCCAGGACTGATGCTGCCAGTGCCCGCATCCCTGTGGTGAGCAAATGCTGACCCATGCCTCCACAGGAGACCTTCCAACACTAACAAGTAGGTGTAGTTCATTCTCCTATAGGGTCACTGCTCCTTTCTCCTGGGTCTTGGTGCATCCTAGTGTTTTTTTTGCACCCTCAAAAAGTGGAGTCTCTGTTTTCCCTAATCTTCTGGAAGTCCTGTAATCAAATCCTCCTGGCCTTCAAAGTCAGATTCCCTGGGAATTTCTAGTCCCTTTGCTAGATCTCCAGACTAGAAAGCCTAATTTAGGGCTCAGAACCTTCACAAGAGTGAAAGAACTTCTTAGGTATTATTATTCTCCAGTTTGTGGGCCACTCACCCAGTGGGAATGGGATTTGATTTTATTGTGATTGTGTCCTTCCTACCATCTTGTTTTGGCTTCTCCTTTGTCTTTTGAAGTGGGGTATCATTTTTTGGTGGGCTCCAGTGCTCTCCTGTCATAGGTTGTTCAACAGCTAGTTGCCATTTTGGTGCTCTTGCAGGAGGAGATGAGTGCACATCCAATTAGCTTTGTTTTTAACTGGTTAATATCATTTTGGGCTTCCTTTACTCACTGGGTCACTCTCTTGTACTTTCTTTTCTTTGAACCCTGTTGGTTTTGTTTGTGTGTGTGTATGTCTCGGTGTGTGTCTATGCTTCTTTGTCTTTTTACTTGTCTGATTTTGCATTTAGCATTTGTTTGTGGTTAGTTTTCATTTCTTTTTGTTTCCAATTTTTTTTAATTAAAAAAATTTTAATCCTTTTATTGCCATAAAAAGAGCATGCAGGATCTAGGTTCCTCAATCAGAGATTGGGCCTGAGCCCCTGGGGTGGGAGTGCTGAGCCCAGGACACTAGATTGCCAGAAAACTCCTGACCCTAGGTAGTATTAATTAATTGAGAACTCCCATGAAGGCCTCCACGTGTGGCCAAGACCTGGCACCACCCAGCTGTCGGAGTACCCAGTGCAGGGCACCTCACCCAAACAACAAAAAAGACAAGAACACAAATCCAATAATCATTAGAGAGACTTCCCACAAACACCCCAAAGCACATCACCTTCATAGCCCTGCCCATCAGACAAGAAAAAAAAAAATTCACCTCCTCCACCAGAATGCATACACAAGTTCTTCCCAACCCAAAGCCTATACAAACCACTGGACCAATCACACCCACTAAGGGAAGAGGCCAAAAGCAACAGGAAGTGTGACCCTATAGCCTGAGGAAAAAAGACCTCAAACCTTAAGTTAGATAAAATGAAAAGACAGAAAATTGTGCAAATCAAAGAACAAGGTAAAAACCCACAAAACCAAATAAACAAAGAAGAAATAGGCAAACTCCCTGAAAATGAATTCAGAGTAATGATAGTGAAGATGACCCTAAATCTCTAAAATAGAATGGAGAACATGTAAGAATCATGTTTAATTATTATTAATTAATTAATATTAATTAATTAAATAAAATTAATATTAATCCAATTTAATAAGGACCTAGAAGCAATAAATAATAAACAAACAGTGATGAACAACACAACTACTGAAATTAGAAATACTCTGTGCTAAATTGTTTCAAAGGAGTGCATGTTTCTGGTGTCTGGTTTGGGGCCTGACTACTGGGATTTTATATGCTCTCCAGAAGATCAACTTAGGCATCAAAGTGTGAGAACCACTAGAGGTGGACTGTCAAAATATCACCTCAGTCACACGTTACCTCCTTTCTCTAACTTAGGACATAAGGTGACTAGGAGCAAGGGAAAGTATATGACTTTATAGAAGGAGCATCTTAGGAGAAAAAAAAAAAAGTCTGCTCCCTCCATCCTAGAGAATGTCTGTTTGAGAAGGGCATCTTTATTCTGCAGAACTCTGGACCTCCAGGGCAGAAGAACTACTGGCTGGATAAAGCCAACAGGCATCAAGTAGGGAGTAAGTAGAGATGCCCCACTGGGGGATACACCTAGACTCTGCTATAACTTTGGATCTGACCTTGTCTCCTATGACCTACTTTACAGTTTGTGTCTTTTACTCCCTTGTTTTCTGGGAGTAAAATCAGCACTAAGATTCACAAATGGCAATGAAAATACTGTGAAGCACAGCTGGAGTGAATTTCTCTATAGCCCTTGCAAGGTCAACTAAGTATTTGTTCATTCCAATCCTGCCGTTTTCCTCAGTGACAGAATCTTACAAAAACCCAAATAACTTTCATCTTCCCTTCTGGCATTGCATAGGGTTTGAATCACTTCAGTTGAGTTCAGTTGCTCAGTCATGTCTGACTCTTTGTGACCCCATAGACTGCAGCAAACCAAGCTTCCCTGTCCTTCACCAACTCCTGGAGCCTACTCAAAGTCATGTCCATTGAGTTGGTGATGCCATCCAACCATCTCATCATCTGTCATCCCCTTCTCCTCCTGCCTTCAGTCTTTCCAAGCATCAGATGGCCAAAACATTGGAGTTTCAACTTCAGCATCAGTCCTTCTAAAGAATATTCAGGACTGATTTCCTTTAGGATGGACTGGTTGGATCTCCTTGAAGTCCAAGGGACTCGCCAAAGTCTTCTCCAACACCACAGTCAAAAGCATCAATTCTTTGGCACTCAGCTTTCTTTATGGTCCAACTCTCACAACCATACATGACCACTAGAAAAACCATAGCATTGACTGACAGACCTTTGTTGGAAAAGTAATGTCTCTGCTTTTTCGTATGCTGTCTATGTTGGTCATAGCTTTTCTTCCAAGGAGCAAGTTTCTTTTAATTTCAAGACTACAGTCACCATCTGCAGTGATTTTTGAATCATCTGCAGGGTCTGAATAGGTACTGACAAAAGTTCTCCTATATTGAATCATTTGAACCTTACTGAAGTAAAGAATAGATTTTACAAGAGCAATTTGAAACTAGAATTAAGAAATGGGCCAAGAGTCATTGGCCTGCAAACACAGGCAGCAGAATTAGATGACCCGTGAACATTTTAGTGATACAGCATTGATGTGAGGGTCACTGAAAACAAGTGCCATCAATTTCAGTTCAGTTCAGTCACTCAGTTGTGTCCGACTCTTTGAAACCCCATGAACTGCAGCACGCCAGGCCTGCCTGTCCATCACCAACTACTGGAGTCCATCCAAATCCTTGTCCACTGAGTTGGTGATGCCATCCAACCATCTCATCCTCTGTCATCCCCTTCTCCTCCTGCCCTCAATCTTTCTGAGCATCAGAGCCATTTCCAATGAGTCAGGTCTTCGCATCAGGTGGTTAAAATATTGGAGTTTTAGTTTCAACATCAGTCCTTCGAATGAACACCCAGGACTGATCTCCTTTCAGGCCAAGAGACTCTCAACTTGGTGTTGGAGTCGTCTCCAACACCACAGTTCAAAAGTATCAATTCTTCAGCACTCCACTTTATTTATAGTCCAACTCTCACATCTATACATGACCACTAGAAAAACCATAGCCTTGACTAGATGGACCTTTGTTGACAAAGTAATGTCTCTTCTTTTCAATATGCTGTCCAGATTGGTCATAACTTTCCTTCCACCGAGCAAGCATCTTTTAATTTAATGGCTGCAATCACCATGTGCAGTGATTTTGGAGCCCAGAAAAATAAAGTCAGCCACTGTTTCCACTGTTTCCCCATCTATTTCCCATGAAGTCATGGGACCAAATGCCATGATCTTAGTTTTCTGAATGTTGAGCTTTACACCAACTTTTTCACTCTCCTCTTTCACTTTCATCAAGAGGCTCTTTAGTTATTCTTCACTTTCTGCCATAAAGGTGGTATCATGTGAATATCTGAGGTTATTGATATTTCTCCTGGCAATCTTGATTCCAGCTTGTACTTCTTCCAGTCCAGCATTTCCCATGTTGTACTATGCATGTAAGTTAAATAAGCAGGGTGACAATATACAGCCTTGATATACAGCCTTGATATACTCCTTTTCCTATTTGGAACCAGTGAGTTGTTCTATGTCCAGTTCTAACTGTTGCTTCCGGACTTACATACAGGTTTCTCAAGAGGGAGGTCATGTGGTCTGGTATTCCCCTCTCTTGCAGAATTTTCCACAATTTATTGTGATCCACAAAAAGGCTTTGGCATGGTCAATAAAGCAGAAGTAGATGTTTTTCTGGAACTCTCTTGCTTTTTCTATGATCCAGCAGATGTTGTCAATTTGATCTCTTGTTCCGCTGCCTTTTCTAAAACCAACTTGAACATCTGAAAGTTCATGATTCACTTATTGCTGAAGCCTGGCTTGGAGAATTTTGAGCATTACTTTACTAGCGTGTGAGATGATCACAATTGTGCAGTAGTTTGAGCCTTCTTTGGAATTGCCTTTCTTTGGGATTGGAGTGAAAACTGACCTTTTCCAGCCCTGTGGACACTGCTGAGTTTTCCAAATTTGCTGGCATATTGAGTGCAGCACCTTCATAGCATCATCTTTCAGGATTTGAAATAGCTCAACTGGAATTCCATCACCTCCACTAGCTTGGCTGATAGTGATGCTTCCTAAGGCCCACTTGACTTCACATTCCAGGATGTCTGGCTCTAGGTGAGTGATCACACCATCATGATTATCTGGGTTATGAAGATCTTTTTTGTTCAGGTCTTCTGTGTATTCTTGCCGCCTCTTCTTAATATCTTTTGCTTCTATTAGGTTCATACTATTTCTGACTTTGATTGAACCCATCTTTGCATGAAATGTTCTCTTTGTATCTCTAATTTTCTTGACGAGATCTCTAGTCTTTCCCATTCTATTGTTTTCCTCTATTTCTTTGCATTGATCACTGAGGAAGGCTTTCTTATCTCTTCTTGCTATTCTTTGAAATTCTGCATTCAAATGGGTATATCTTTCCTTTCTCCTTTGCTTTTCACTTCTCTTATTTTTACAGATATTTCTAAGGCCTCCTAAGACAGCCTTTTTGCTTTTTTGCATTTGTTGTTCTTGGGGATGATCTTGATTCCTGTCTCCTGTACAATGTCACAAACCTCTGTCCATAGTTTATCAGGCACTCTGTCTATCAGATCTAGTCCCTTAAGTCTATTTCTCACTTCCACTGTATATTGATAAGGGATCTGATTTAGGTCATACCTGGATGGTCTAGTCATTTCCCCCACTTTCTTCAATTTCAGTCTGAATTTGGGCAATAAGGAGTTCATGATCTGAGCCACAGTCAGCTCCAAGTCTTGTTTTTTT
>NW_011453489.1:0-7600 GCF_000754665.1 Bison bison bison | reverse complement strand
TTTCTCTCCATTTTTTTTTTTTTTTTTTTTTTGTGCAGGCTACTCTCTAGTGGTGGCAGGGTGCAACTTTCTTATTGTGGCAAAGGACTCCAAACTAGTTGCATTGTTCATGGGGTTCTCTAGTTGTGGTGGTGGCATCTCTCTATTTGTGGTCATGGGCTCCTCCTCATTTGTCTCAGGAGACACATATCATTTTGTTGTGGTGGCTCGGGGATCCTCTAAAAGAAGACAGAGGATCCTGTCAAGATGAAGCAGGGGGCTCCTCTGGAGTTCCTTTGGAGGGCTCCTCTCTAATTGTGGTTGGGGACTCCTCTCTGCCTCTGGCATTGGGGTTTCTTTCTAGTTGTGGTGTGCTGGTGAGCTCCTCTCAAGTATCAGTGGGGGCTTTTCTTTAGTTGTGGTGGGTGATTATCTGTAGCTGCAGTGTGGCTGCTCCATTCTATCTGTGGTGTGCTTGTGGGCTACTCTCTAGATGTGATGTGCAGGCTCCTTTCTAGTCAGGGAGAGGGTCTCTTTAGTTATAATATCTGAAGGGAGTCCTCTCATTGCAGTGTGAAAAGGCTTCCTTTCCTGTGGTGGGGTAGCTCATCAATATTTGTTGCAGTGTGACTCCACTCTAGGTATGATGTGTGGGGACATCATCTCACATGGTGTCCAGTGGCTTTTCATAAGTGGTGGTACAGTTCTTATCTTGAGTTCTGGAAGTGTACTAAAGGATCCTCCCGAGTTGCAGTAGTCCCTCCTCTTAGGTTGTGAGGGAGGCTCTGCATGTGGCTCTGCTCTTCTTTTAACACTAGATGTTCCTCACAAATTTTAGCATGGTTACTCCTCTCTACTTGTGAGGGCCTCTTCTCGATTTATTTCAAGGGGCTCAGCTCTATTTGCAGCAGAGGTGCTCTTCTCTATGTGTGATGTCTTGGTGAACACCTCTCTACTTGTGGTGGGGGAAACCTCTCCAGTTTTGGTGGAGGTCTCCTCTGTCATGAGGAGACCGTGTCATGAGTTGATACACGGGGTGACATTCGAGTTGTTGCAGGGGCATGAGGCCTTACTCCAGTGGATGGGGACTTTGGGGTCTTTTCGAATGGTGGCCGGACCCCTGGAGTTCCTCTCAAGTTTCAAGGTGAGAACAACCTCCTGCTGAGGTGCGGTGGGAATGTCGGTATTCCTTTGCAGACGAAGCAGGGGAATGGACCCTTATCTCGAGAGAAGGAGTGGAAAACGTGGCTCTTCTCAAGTTGTGGCATGAAACTCAGTATTCCTTTCATGTGGGGACGGGTATCTCGGGGACCGTCCTGAGTTGCATGAAGGGTTTCAAGTACCTTTTTGCGTTTCCGGAGGGAATATGGGATTTCTCTGGAGACACTGCTGTGGAAAAGGAACTCATCTCGCGTTGAGGGGAGAATCTCGTTGTTTTTCTCGAGTTATGGCGGGAAGGTTGGGGTTCCTCTCAAGTTGCGACAGGGACCTCGGGTACCTGCTCATGTTGCCTCAGAGAAGTGGGGTCTCTTCTCGAGTTGCGAGGGGCACGTCGGGATCCCTCTTGAGTCTCTGCTGTCGAATAGGGCCGTGTCTCGAGTTCAGTCGGGAAACTCAGTGTTCCTCTCCAGCGGTGACAGGGATCTGGGGCTTTTTATCAAGGTTCAACTAGGGAGTCAGGCCTCGTCTGGTGTCGAGGCATGGAATTCTGCATTCCTCTCGAGTTGTCCAAGGGGTGTTAGGGCTCCGGTCGAGTTCAGGCGGGGAATTTGGGCTTTTTCTAGAGGATCAGCATGGGAGACAGGCCTCCCATCCTGTTGTGAGGGGATACTTGGGGTTCCATTGGAGCCGGTGCAGGGGAATCAGGACTTATCTCGAGCTGAGGGGCAGTCGGTGTCCTTTTACCTTGAAGCAGGATCGGCGGGGTTCCACTCGAGATTCAACAGGTGAGACAGGCCTCCTCATGTGGTGCGAGTGGAAGTTGGGATTCCTCTTGAGTTGAAGCAGGTAATGGGCCCTCATGTCCAGATGAAGTGACAAACACGGGGCTCTTGCCAACTTTGATGGGAACCTTGGCTTTCATCTTGAGTTGTGACAGGGATCCTGGGCCCCCTTTTGTTGTCTGAAGAGATTTCAGCCTCCTCTCGAGTTTTGACAGGGAACTCGGGATTGCTCTTGAGGAGCTGCGGTAATAAAGGGCCTCATCTCGCATGGACGGGAGAATCTCGTGGATTGTCTCGAGTTGCAGCTGGTGGCTTGGGATTCCTCTCCAGGTACCACGGAGATCTCAGGGAGCCTCTTGTGTTGCCTCAGGAAAGTCAAGTCTCCATTCGAGTTGCAAGGGGGAGCCTGGGAGTGCTCTGGATTCACGGGAGGGGGATCAGGTCTCATTTCACATGAAAGAGGGATCTCCATGTGTTTCTCGAGTTGCAGCCAGAAGTGTGGGTTCCCTCGAGTTGCCACGGGTACCCGAGGGAGCCCCTCATGTTGTCTCTGGGAAGTCAGGAATCCCTTCATGTTGTGAAGGGCCTCTCGGGATTCCTCTCGAGTTGGGGCAGGGGACTAGGTCCTCATCTTGAGTTGAGGCAGGAAACTCGGGGTTCCTCTCCAGCTCTGACAGGGATCTTGGGCTTCCTATTGAGATTCCACTGAGGAGTCAGCCGTCATCTCATGTTGGGCCATGACTCCACTTCCCTCTTGATGTGGAGAATGGGTGTCAGGCCTCCTGTGGAGTTGAGGTAGGGATCTCAGGCTATTTCTAGAGGTGACACTGGGCTCTCAGTCCTCCTTTTGTGTCATGAGTTGATACTCTGGGTGACATTTGAGTCATTGCAGGGGAATGAGGACTTATCTCCACTGGATGGGGACTTTGGGGTCTTTTCGAATGGTGGCCAGAACCCTGGAGTTCTTCTAGAGGTGCAAGTGAGAATGGCCTCCTCCTGAGGTGCGGCAAGAACGTCGGGATTCCTTTGCAGACAAAGCCGGGGAATGGACCCTCATATCAAGAGGAGGAGTGGAAAATGGGGCTCTTTTTGAGTTGTGGTGTGAACCTCAGTGTTCCTTTCACATGGGGATGCGTATCTTGGGGACCTTCCTACGTTGTATGAAGGGTGTCAAGTACCCTTTTGCGTTTCTGGAGGGAGAGTGGGATTTCTCTGGAGACACTGCTCTGGAAAAGGGCCTCATCTTGCGTTGAGGGGAGAATCTCGTGGTTTTTCTCGAGTTGTGGCGGGAAGCTTGGGGTTCCTCTCAAGTTGTGAGGGGGACTTCAGGGACCCGCTCGTGTTGCTTCAGAGAAGTGGGGTCTCTTCTTGAGTTGCGAGGGGCACATCGGGATTCCTCTCGAGTCACCGCCAGTGAATAGGGCCATGTCTCGAGTTCAGTCGGGAAACTCAGTGTTCCTCTCCGGCAGTGACAGGGATCTGGGCTTTTTATCAAGGTTCAACTAGGGAGTCAGGCCTCATCTGGTGTCGAGGCATGGCACTCTGCATTCCTCTCAAATTGTCCAAGAGGTATCAGGGCTGCGATCGAGTTCAGGCAGGGAATTTGGACTTTTTCTAGAGGATCAGCTCGGGAGACAGTCCTCCCATCCTGTTGTGAGGGGATACTTGGGGTTCCATTAGAGCCAGGGAAAGGGAATCAGGGCTTATCTCGAGCTGAGGGGGCTCTCGGTGTCCTTTTTGCTTGAAGCAGGATCCACGGGGTTCCACTCGAGATTCAATAGGTGAAACAGGCCTTCTCTTGTGATGCGAGGGGAAGTTGGGATTCCTCTTGAGCTGAAGCAGGGAATGAGCCCTCATCTCCAGGTGAGGTGGGAAACACGGGGCGCTTGTCAACTTGTGGCGGGAACCTCGCCTTTCATCTCGAGTTGGGACGGGGATCCTGGACCCCATGTGTTGCATGAAGGGAATCCAGCCTCCTCTCGAGTTTTGAGAGAGAACTCGGGAATGCTCTCGAGGCACTGCAGAAGAAAAGGGCCTCATCTCGCGTGGATGGGGGAATCTCGTGGTTTGTCTCGAGTTGTGCAGGGTGGCTTGGGTTTCATCTCCAGGTAATACTGGGAACTAAGCGAACGTCTCGTGTTGACTCAGAAAAGTCAAGTCTCCATTAGAGTTGCGAGGGCAAGCCCAGGAGAGCTCTGGAGTCACGGGAGGGGGTCAGGCCTCGTTTCGCATGGAAGGGGGAATCTCCATGTGTTTCTCGAGTCTGGCTGGAAGTCTGGGTTCCCTCGAGTTGCCACGGGGACCTGAGGGAGCCTCTCATGTTGTCTCTGGGAAGTCATAAATCTGTCCCACTTGTGAGGGGCATCTCAGGATTCCTCTCGAGTTGGTACAGGCGACTAGGTCCTCATCTCGAGTTGAGGCGGGAAATTCAGGGTTCCTCTCCATCTCTGAAAAGGATCTCAGGCTTCCTATGGAGATTCCACTGGGGAGTCAGATGTCATCGTGTGTTGGGACATGGAACTCCACTTCCCTCTCGAGGTGGAAAAGGAGTGTCAGGCCTCGTGTGCAATTGATGTTGGGATCTCGAGCTATTTCTACAGGCGCCATGGGGCTCTCAGTCCTCGCTTCGTGTTGTGAGTTGATACTATGGGTGACATTCAAGTCGTTGCAGGCAAATGAGGCCTTATCTCGAGTGGATGGGGACATCGGGGTCTCTGCAAACGGTGGCCCGACCCCTGGAGTTCCTCTCGAGTTTCAAGCTGAGAACGGCCTCCTCCTGAGGTGTGGTGGGGACATCGGGATTCCTTTGCAGATGAAGCAGGGGATTGGACCCTCATCTCAAGAAGAGGAGTGGAAAACGGGGCTCCTCGTGAGTTGTGGCGGTAAATTCAGTGTTCCTCTCAAGTGGAGACGGGTATGTAGGGGAACTTCTTGAGTTGCCTAAATGGGGTTAAGTACCCTTTTGAGGCTCAAGAGGGAAGGTGGGATTTCTCTCGAGATGCTGCAGGGGAAAAGGGCCTCATCTCGCGTTTAGGGGATCATCTTCTGGGTTTTCTCGAGTTGCGGCAGGAAACTTGGGGTTCCTCTCAAATTGCGACGGGGACCTCAGGGAACCACTCGTTTTTTCTCTGGAAAGTCAAGTCTCCTTTCAAGTTGTGAGGGGCCTCTTGGAATTCCTTTTCAGTTGGAGCACGGGCATAGGGCCTCATCAGGAATTGAGGCCAGAACTTCAAGGTTCCTCTCCAGTGCTGACATGGATCTCGGGGATCCTATGGAGTTTCCACAGGGAGTCAGGCCTTGTCTCATAAGGAGACATGGCCCTCTGCTTCCCTCTTTAGGTGTAAAAGGGTTATCAGGCTTCCTCTCGCGTTGGCCTTGGGATCTGGGGCTTTATCTCGAGGTGTCCTGGGGCTGTATCACCTCCCTTGGTGTTTTGAGTTGATACTTGCAGTTCCAGTCGAGGCATTGCAGGGGAATCGGGCATATCTGGAGTGGATGGGAAATCGGGGTCTTTTCTAATTGAGGCACGACTCCCGGGGATGTGCTCGAGTTTCAAGGTGAGACCGGCCTTCTCTTGAGGGGACTCAGCAACTTCGGGATTCCTTTCCCAACGAAGCAGAGGAATCGACACTCATGTCGAGTTCAGGAGGATAAAAATGGGGCTCTTCTTGAGTTGTGGCTTGAAACTCAGTGTTCCTCTCATGTGGGGACGGGTATCTCGGGGACCTTCCTGAGTTGCATGAAGGGTGTGAAATACCCTTTCTTGTTTCAGGAGGGAACATGGGATTTCTCTGGAGACACTGCTCTGGAAAAGGGCGTCATCTCGCGTTGAGGTGAGATGGTTTTTCTCGTGGTTTTTCTCGAGTTGTGGTGGGAAGCTTGGGGTTCCTCTCAAGTTGCGACGGGCACCTCAGGTACCCACTCTTGTTGCCTCAGAGAAGTGGGGTCTCTTCTCGAGTTGCGAGGGGCATGTCGGCATTCCTCTCGACTTGCTGCCGGAGAATAGGGCTGTGTCTAGAGTTCAGTCAGGAAACTCAGTGTTCCTCTCCAGCAGTGACAGGGATCTCAGGCTTTTTATCAAGGTTCAGCTAGGGAGGCAGGCCTTGTCTGGTGTCGAGGCATGGAACTCTGCATTCCTCTAGAGTTGTCCAAGGGGTGTGAGGGCTCTGGTCGAGTTCAGGCGGGGAATTTGGGCTTTTTCAAGAGGATCAGCAGGGGAGACAGGCCTCCCATCCTGTTGTGAGGGATACTTGGGGTTCCATTGGAGCCAGTGCAGGGGAAACTGGACTTATCTTGAGCTGAGGGGGCACTCGGTGTCCTTTTTCCTTGAAGCAGGATCAGCGGGTTCCACTCGAGATTCAAGAGGTGAGACAGGCCTCCTCTTGAGGTGCGAGGGGAATTTGGCATTCCTTTTGAGTTGAAGCAGGGAATGGGCCCTCATCTCCAGATGAGGTAGGAAACACGGGTCTCTACTTGTGGTTCGAGCCTCGGCTTTCATCTCGAGTTGTGACAGTGATCCTGGGCCCCCTTGAGTTGCATGAAGGGATTCCAGCCTCCTCTCGAGTTTTGAGAGGGAACTCAGGATTGCTCTAGAGGTGCTACAGGAGAAAAAGTCCTCATCTCGCATTGATGGGGGAATCTCGTGGTTTGTCTCCAGTTGCGGTGGGTGCCTAGGGATTCCTCTCAAGGTACCATGGGCCCCGAGGAGCCTCTTGTGTTGCTTCAAAAATTCAAGTCTCCATGGATGGGGGAATTTCCATGTGTTTCTCAAGTTGCAGCCGGAGGTGTGGGTTCCCTCGAGTTGCCACGGGGACCTTAGGGACCTTCTCATGTTGTCTCTGGAAAGTCAGGAATCCGTTCGAGCTGTGAGGGGCTTCTCGAGATTCCTCTCGAGTTGGTGCAGGGGACTAGGGCCTCATTTCAAGTTGAGGTGGGAAACTCAGGGTTCCTCTCTATCTCTGAAAGGGATCTCGGGGTTCCTATGGAGATTACACTGGAGAGTCGGACGTCATCTCATGTTGGGGCATGGAACTCCACTTCCCTCTTGAGGTGTAAAAGTGGTGTCAGGCCTCCTGTGGAGTTGAGTTAGGGATTTTGGGCTATTTCTAGAGATGCCACGGGGCTCTCAGTCCTCCTTTCTTGTTGTGAATTGATACTCGGGGTGACATTCGAGTTGTTGCAGGGGAACGAGGCCTTATCTCCAGTGGAAGGGGACATCGGGGTTTTTGCGAATGGTATCCCGACCCCTGGAGTTCCTCTTGAGTTTCAAGGTGAGAACAGCCTCCTCCTGAGGTGCGGCGGGAAGGTCAGGATTCCTTTCCAGACAAAGCAGGGAAATCGACCCTCATGTCAAGATAAGGACGGGAGAAGGGGCTCCGATTAAGTTGTGCTTGGAAACTTGGTGTTCCTCTCGAGTGAGACTGGTATGTCGGGGAACATTTTGAGTTGCATCAAGGGTGTCAAGTACCATTTCAAATTTTAAGAAGGAACGTGGGATTTCTCTCGAGACACTTCAGTGAGACAGGGCCTCATCTGGCGATGATGGGGGAACCTCGTCATTTTTCTCGAGTTAGGACGGGGAATGCAGGGATCCTTTTGTGGTGCCCCAGGGAAGTCCAATCTCAATTCGCGTTGCCAGGGGGAGCTGGGGATTGCTTTGGAGTCACTGCAGGGCAAAT
>NW_011453488.1:4878-5289 GCF_000754665.1 Bison bison bison | reverse complement strand
CAACTATCCAAAATGTTTTCTCTCTCCATGTGAAAACAAATATGCAACTTAAATGTAAATAAATATGCTTTAGGGCCTGAGTGTGTGCATACACACCACATAGTTAAAAGAAGGATACCAGGTCTGTATTATCTTATGATCCAACATTTCATTCTGATGTGTTCCACATATACAAATACCTTAGAAATCACTCAATTCTTTTTCCCTCATTTCACTTTGAACTAAAGCACACATACAGGGACTGAATTTTTTAAAGGTATTATTTCACATGTAAACACTGACATCTTGTGGCAGCTGCAGCTATTTGCATTCTGCCATACAACTGGATTGTAACTGCCAAGGTTCCTGGATTGGGAAGATCCCCTGGAGAAGGGATAGGCTACCCACTCCAGTATTTTTGGGCTTCCCTTG
>NW_011453488.1:0-596 GCF_000754665.1 Bison bison bison | reverse complement strand
CAATGAGGACCTCAATTTAAGAACAAAGATATTAATTCTGCCAGGAACCAAGGACCTCAAACCCGGAGTTTAGGTGAGATCTCTCGTGCAGCCAGGTGCCTTTACTTCAAAGTTACCAGGCTACATAGAGCACCCAGCCATGCCATGCCCAGGCTCTTGATCTAAGGACTGAGATAATAAATGGGTGTTGCTGTTTTTTTTTAAACCACTAATGTGTCACACACTAATTTGTTCAACATTAATAGAAAACTAATACACTTAGGCACTTTCTCATATAATTAAATAACTACATCTGGGCAGGTTTCTCAGACTTCATTTCACAAATAATTTCTCCACCTGCTGTAGGAATACAATTGCTTCACAATTGACATGACTTTTTAAAAAATTTTTATTTTATTTTTAAACTTTACAAATTGTATTAGTTTTGCCAAATATGAAAATGAATCCACCACAGGTATACATGTGTTCCCCATCCTGAACCCTCCTCCCTCCACATAACATCCCTCTGGGTCGTCCCAGTGCACTAGCCCCAAGCATCCAGTATCCTGCATTGAACCTGGACTGGCAACTTGTTCCATACATGATATTTTACATGT
>NW_011453487.1:0-5411 GCF_000754665.1 Bison bison bison | reverse complement strand
CCAGGGGGGCTCCTGAGGCTCGATCCCGCCTTTGTGTATGCCAAGCCTCCTTCCTCATGACCTTTGCCATGGGCGGAGCTCGCTCCCAGCAAAGAATATTCCCTGGCCAACACCCAGACGACGCAGAAACAAGCTGACGCAGAAACAAGCTGCCTTATCGTTCCATGGACTCTCATCTCCTTCCATAAATGCATCCTGGCAGAGAGCAGGCAAAGGGAACCTAGAGCCCCACGACGCCCCTGCAGCCTGAAGAAGCCAGAGTGGTCACCGCCCCTTTTCCCCTGAGACCGGGTTCCCAAATGCCTGAGAAGGGAAATAGGTAGATGGTTAGACGTGAGCAGGGTCTCAAAGGGGGCCAAAGAATTGGCCCTAAAAATAGAGGGAGGAAGGTGGAGACCCAAGGACAGAAGAGCAGAGAAAACCGAGGGGGAACGGAATGCAGGAACGAGAACCAGACCCTGATCGTCCTTCCCTCCCCCATGGTGTAACTACTAACGGATTTCAGGTCCTCTGAGCAGTATAACCTGTCTCCCCTCCTAGCCCATAGGGAGAAGGTCTTTGCTTTACTCTCCACCCTCCTTCTCATCCAATCAGCAATGACCCGCAAGACCCGTATCCTGCTCCCTGTACCCTGGGTATAAAATTGGACTAAGGGCCCCTGTTCAAAGACGGTTCTCTCTTGAGCTGGCCTGCTGTTCTAATAGCGTCTCCCACGCTAATAAACTTTATTTCCCTCTCACTCTGTCTCATGTCAGGAAATTCTTTTCCAACCAGAGCCCAGACCACGACAATTTTCCTTACTGTTGTTACAAAATACTGATTAAAATTTCCTATCTAAAATAGGGATGTCTGATTTACTTACAGGGATGACTATAACTGACACAGGAAACCCCATGAGGCTATCAGGGGATTTCTCAGAAGAAAACTACAGACCAGGAGAGAGTAAAATGAATATTCAGAGGGTAGAGCAATAAAAATTGCCAACCAGGAAAACTCTATTCACCAAAGTTATCCTTCAAATATGAAGGGAAAATAAAGGCTTTCCTAAAGAAAAGCTGAGGGCGTTCATCACCACCAGACCTGCCTTGCAAAGAATGCTGCAGAAGTTCAAGCAGAATAAAAAAGACGCAAAGTAACACATGAACACACACAAAAGTATATAACACACTAGGTAAGGTAAAAATGTATAGTCAAATTTAGTTAATTCCAATTACTTAGAGAATGGTATATTAACAACCTCAAGTATAAAGGCTCAAGGAAAGGATGACTGAAAGTAACTACAGCTAATACACCTTATCACCAAACACACAGCATCAGAGAGAACCGGAACATCAGAACATTGCAGAGGAAGAGTTAAATGGCGGAGCCACTTTATTGGCTAAAAAGCCAGGTTGCCATCAGCACAAGACAAACTTGTTTTAGGTATAAAATTTTAATGTAAGCTCCATGGTAACCACATTAAAAATCTAGAGTAGATGCAAGAAATATAGAAAGGGGAAACAATACCCCGATGAAAAGCCACCAATTTACAAAAGTAGGCAGAAACAAAGGGAAAGGGAATCAATGGAGACAAAAAACCAGAAAGCAATCACTCAGATGGCAGGAGTCAGCTCTTATAATCAATACCCAGTCTACATGCAAATAGAGTGGGTTCACCAATAAGAAGACACTGATGCTTAAAAAAAAAAAAGGACCAAACTCTATGCTGTCTACAAGAAACTCAATTCAGTTTAAGGATACACAAAAGCTCAAAGTGAGGGGATAGATGAAGGTATTTCACAGGAATGAAAACAGAAAGAAAGGGGGCATAGTAATTCTTATATCAGACAAAATAGACTTTAAGAAAAATGATAACAAACATCAAAGGAGGCCATTGTATGACAAAGGGTTTTGTATGACACACACACATACACACATACATATGCAAATATATAAAACCACATTGGGTCACCTAAGTATTTAAAGCAAATAATAACAGACCTATAGGAAAAAATAGACAACATTACAACAATGTAGAGGGTTTCAACATCTCACTCTTAGCAATGGATAGATCATCCAAACAGAAAATCAAGAATGACGTGTTGGAATTAAACCAAACTTGAGAACAAATTAAATTAAGAGACATATATAGAACATTCCACCCAGTGGAACCAGAATACACGTCTTCCCAGGTCTACACAAAACCTTCTCCCTGGACAGATAAGGTGATGGGCGGGACACGAGCACGTTTAGGCAGAGGCCACTGTTGTTGCAGATGCTGTTGTCACTCAGTGTGTCTGACTCTCTGAGACTCTGTCCATGGGATTTCCCAGGCAAGAGTCCTGGAGTGGGTTGCCATTTCCTTCTCCTGGGGATCCTCCTGACCCAGGGATCAAACCCAAATCTCTTGCATTGGCAGGTGGATTTTTTACCATCTGAGCCACTACAGAAGCCCCTAAGAAGTATATATTACATATGGTACAAATAATTTTATTCCTTTAAAGACAGTGAAGTGCTGGCTTAAAAATTATGCACAACCTAAAAATTTAGAGTTACGTTTTCTTCAGCAGGAATTTTTAGGGTTTAAAACAGGGAGACAGCACCTCAAGAAAACCCGAGGGAACTGCTCTGAGGTGAGGGGGGAGCAAGGTTAGATAGAAGTTTTGCATAAAGGGCAAGTAGTCAGAACATCAAAGATTATTGTTAATTAAAAGAAAGCCAGATATCTCAAGTGAATGAATTCAGCACTTTTCTGTGTGTGGGAAGATGCAAGAGGCTGGCCTCACTGAACTCATTCCTTTGATACGCATCTCAGCTGTTTGGGGACAGGATCCTGTGGTTTTGTTCTGGAAGGAATAGCAGTCTTTACTTATTTATTTATTTGGCTGTGCCAAGACTGGGCTGTGGTACGTGGGACATTTTAGTTGTGGCATGTGGGACCTAATTCCCTGACCCCCTGCGTTGGGGGCACAGTCTTAGTCTTGAAGTAGGATCTTATTTGCCCATCTAGGAAATGAACCCAGCTGCCAGTCCACCAGTGGCTAGAGGCTACAAGCGAAGTTCCTTGATTCTTACTCCATTTGAAAGCAAAAATGTTTCAAGGAGGCAAAAACTGCAGAACAAGTACAAAGATTTTTATATAGAGACACAGCACAACATATAGGAGAGCACTCAGAGAAATTATTTATTTATGTCAGAAGCATGACAGTAACACACACTGGGAGAGGAGCACGGGTGTCCTGAACGGGGAGTGCAGTAAGATCAGATCAGATCAGAACAGATCAGTCGCTCAGTCGTGTCCAACTCTGTGACCCCATGAATCGCAGCATGCCAGGCCTCCCTGTCCATCACCAGACCCATGTCCATCGAGTCAGTGATGCCATCCAGCCATCTCATCCTCTGTCGTCCCCTTCTCCTCTTGCCCCCAATCCCTCCCAGCATCAGAGTCTTTTCCAATGAGTCAACTCTTCGCATGAGGTGGCCAAAGTACTGGAGTTTCAGCTTTAGCATCATTCCTTCCAAAGAAATCCCAGGGCTGATCTCCTTCAGAATGGACTGGTTGGATCTCATTGCAGTAAGAAGCTGATTTAACACTTATATAGGAGTGTCCTTATATAAGGTCTTTGTTTACATTTGGCCAATTATTTTGTTTCTTTTCTCACACCAGGCTGGTCCTTCGCCCCTAAGATGCTTGTGCAAATTTCTGCTAATATGGATTCCACCACACAAGCCTGTAGGTGTATGTCCACACTTATGGGATGGGACTCCCTTCCCTTTTTGACCCTCAACAAGCCTTCCTGCACATGTGTGCACAGAGAAGTCCTCCTTGACCTAAGGAGTGGGCACTGTATCTCTACTTCAGCAAAGCTCAGTGTTTGCCACTAGCTTTGTTCTTGGAGTGTCTGGGTGAGAGCAAAGCTTCAACTTTACTCCCCTTGGCAATCACCAGGTGTCCAGCCTGGGACCCATCTACATCCTACTGCATTTTCACATCTTGAGTTCCCTCGGGGCTTGCCATGGGACATAGCTGCAGTCTGAAGGCTGCCAGAGGGCAGATAGTCTTTCCCTCCTGAGTCCCCTCAGGGCTTCACCAGCTCACCTTTGGCTGGTGGCTGCAATCACTGATGACTGTGAGATCATTTGTTACTGATATGGCAGGAAATATTCCATTTCTCAATGGGAAAGCAAAAGTATATTAAGTTCTCATTCCTTAAAATATAAAACCTGTCGACTTAGCCACCATGAAGGATTTTAGCCATTTTCTAGATATCAGGAGATACAAAAACTGGCCTTATAAACTTGACTCCTGAAAATATCTATCTGAAGACTGGTTCCACCAGTTTTTCCCAGAGCACAGGGGGCTTCATTTCTGCTCTCCAGCCTGAACTCCTTTCAGGGGATGTTGAAAATCAGCAGCTGCAGCAGCACATTATCTGATCCTTGTAGAGGTGGAAGGCAAGTGACCATTGCAAGTGCCAGTTTGCGGTTGACAAACCTAACATAGCGCTTTAATACATCTCTGCTTTACCTTTTCAGTATTTTCTCGACTACGTCCATGTGATATCTATGTCAGCTACAAATTGGCACTTGTGACGAGCATTGGCCAGAGACTCACCTGCAACAGGGGATTTGCCAGCTGCCTCAGCGGAGATTGACCCCTGTGCTGCTGAAGCTGCCGACAGTCAACCTCCGCTGAGGGGAATTCAGGGTGGAGAGCCAGGCACTCTGCTCCAGGGAAACTGCTGGAACAGGTCTTTTAGATAGTCAGATATTTTCAGGAACTGATTTCTTGATCCCAACTCTTACATTTCTTCGTATCTAGAAAATCACTAATTCCCTTCATGGTGACATCAGCTCCTCGTGACCAGCAGAAAACCTTTTGTAAAATAAGTGCTTGATTGCATTGAACTCCCCATTCACCAAAATCTTATATATTGACCTCCCCCCACTGCCTCTTTGGAGCAGTCTCTCAGAGTTATCTGAGGTGCCGTCTCCTGGGCTCAGTCCTCATTTTCCCCAAATAAAATGTAGCTTGGCAACTATCATATCGTGTGTATCTCCAGCTTTCTCAATGAGCTCTCTAGTCTTTCCCATTCTGTTGCTTTCCTCTATTTCTTTGCATTGTTCAGTTAAGAAGCTTTTCCTATATCTCCTTTCTATTCTTTGGAACTCTGCATTCAGATGGGTATATCTTTACTTTTCTCTTTTGCCTTTCAATTCTCTTCTTTTCTCAGCTCTTTGTAAGGCCTCCTCTGACAACCACTTCTTTCTTTGGGGGATGGTTTTTGTCACCGCTTCCTGTAAAATTTTATGAACTTCCACCCATAGTTCTTCAGACACTCTATCAGACCTAAACCCCTTGCATTTATTTGTCTCCTCCACTGTATACCCATAGGGATTTGATCACATCATACCCGAATGGCCTAATGGTT
>NW_011453486.1:0-6766 GCF_000754665.1 Bison bison bison | reverse complement strand
TCTTGACTTCCCTCTCAAAACTCGAAAGGAGACTTGACTTCCCTGAGACAACACGAAAGGTTCCCTGAGGTCCCTGTTGCAATTCCAGAGGAACCCCAAGGTCCCTGCCGAAACTCGAGAAATACCAGGAGGTCCCCCCTAACTGTGAGATGAGGCCAAATCCCCTGCAATAAATCGAGTGCAATCCTGATCTTCCCCTCACAACTCGAAAGGAGACTTGACTTTTATGAGGAATCACCAGAGGTTCCCTGAGGTCCCCTTTGCAATGTTAGAGGAACCCAGAGATTCCTGCCTTAACTTGAGATGAGGCCCTATTGTACTGCAATGACTCAAGAGCAATCCCACGCTCCCCAACGCAACTTGAAAGGAACCTTAACTTCCATGAGGCAACACGAGAGGTTCCCTGAGATCCCCATCACAACTCAGGAGGAACCCCAAGCTTCCAGCTGCAACTCGAAAAAAACCATGAGATCCCCCCCTCAACGCGAGATGACACCCTTTTCCCCTGCAGTAGCTCGAGAGCAATACCAAGATACCTCTGGAAACTCTAAAGGAGGGTTGACTCCCTTTATGCAACTAAAGGGGATTCCCGAGATACCCGTCGCCACTCAAGAGGAAGCCTGAGTTTAGCACCACAACTCGAGAAGAGCTCTGTGTTCCCCACTGCTTCTTTAGATTAGAATCGATTCCATTGCTTCCTGCAGCAACTCGAGGAACATAACGAAATTCTACCCTTACTGCCAGATGAGAACTGATTCCCCTGCAGTGACTCGAGAGCAATCCCAGGCTCCCCCTCACAACTCGATGGGAGACTTGACATCCCTGAGGAAACATGAGAGTTTCCCTGTGGCCCTGGTCTGAAGTCAAGAGGAACCCAAAACATCTGGCCAGAACTCAAGAAAAACCACGAGATTTCCCCCCTCAACTCAAGATGAGGACCTTTACTGCTGCAGTGCCTCAAGAGTAATCCCGAGTTCCCTCTTGATCCTCAAAAGGAGGATTTACTCACTTTATGCAACTCAAGAAGTTCCCTGAGACACCCGTCCCCACTCAAGAGGAACCCCAAGTTACCCACCAGAAGTCAAGAAGAGCCCCGTGTTCCCCACCTCATCTCGAAATGAGGGCTGAGTCCCCTGTTTCAACTCAAGAGGAATTCCAACATTCCCCTCACACCTCAAGAGGAGGCTTCTCTCACCTATTGAAACTCAAGAGGAACCCCTAGGTTCCTGCTGCAAGTCAAAAGCACACCAAGTTTCCCCTCAACTCAAGATAAGGCCTGTTTCCCCTACACTGACTCGAATGGAACTCCGAGTTTTCCTTCACAACACGAACTGAGGTCTGACTCTCCTGTTGCACCTCTAGAAAAAGACCAAGTTCCCGCCTGAACTCGACAGGAGTCTTGACACAACTTTTACAACTAGAGAGGAAAGCAGAGTTCCATGCCTCAACACGAAACAAGGCCTGAATTTCCTATTGAAACTCGACAGGAACCCCGAGATCCCTGTCGCAACTCTAGAGGAACTCTGTGTTTCCCCTCTCATCTCCAGATGAGGCCCTGTTCCCCTGCAGTTACTGGAGAGGAATCCCGAGGTGCTACTTGCAATCGAAAGGAGGCCTGGCTTCCCTGAGCCAACACGAGAGGTTCCCTGGGGTCTGCATAGAAACTGGAGAGGAACCCCCAGCTTCCCACCACAACTGGGAAAAAAACGACGAGATTCACCCCTCATTGAGAGTTGAGGCCTGATTCCCCTGCATCGCTTTGACAGCAATCCTGAATTCCATCTAGAAACTTAAAAGGAGGCTTAAATCCCTTTATGCAACTCCAGAGGTTCCCCGAGATACCTATAGCAACTTGAGAGGAACACCAAGTTTCCCACCTCAACTCGAGATGAGGTGCTATTTCCCTGCAGCAACTCGAGAGAAATCCTGATGTGCTCCTCACAACTTGAAAGGAGGTCTGAACTCAATGAGGCAACATGAGAGGTTCCCTGAGTTCCCTGTCACAACTAAGAGAAATTCCAAGCTTCTTGCTACAACTCAAGAAAAACCATGAGATATCCCCACAATACGAGATTAGGCCCGGTTCCCCTGCATTGACTCAAGTGCAATCCCGTGTCCCGCCTCAGAACTCGAAAGGAGGCTTGACTTCTTTCATGCAACTCCAAGGGTTCCCTGAAAAACCAGCACAACTCGAGAGGAAACCCAAGTTTCCCACCGCAACTAGTTAAGAGCCCTGTGAAGTGCCCCTTGCAACTTGAAATGAGGCCTGACTTCCCTGAGGTAACAGGAGAGGTTTCCTGAGGTCCAAGTCACAACTCGAAAGGAACCCCGAGCTTCCTGTGCAACCTGAGAAAAACCACAAGATTCCCCCTTCAACGTGAGATGAGCCGCGATTTCCTTGCAGTTACTCCAGGGCAATCCTGCGTTCCCCCTCGCAAATCAACCTTTATGCAACTCCAGAGGTTCCCTGAGATACCAGTCGAGAGGAACACCACGCTTCCCACTACAACTCAAGAAAAACCCCGAGATTCTCCCCTTCCACTTGAGATGAGGCCCTAGGCCCCTGCAGCCAATCAAGAGTAATTCCAAGATGCCCCTCACACCTTGAAAGGAGGCCTGACATCCCTGAGGCCACACGAGAGGTTCCCTGAGATCCCCATCATAACTTGAGAGGGACTCCGAATTTCCACCACAAATCGAGAAAAAACACTTGATTCCCCCCTTAGTGCAAGATGAGGCCTGATTCCCCTGCCTCATCTGAACAGCAATCCTGAGTTCCCTCTTGAAACTTCAAAGGAGGTTTGACTCCCTTTATCCAACTCCAGAGGTTCCCTGGAGATACCCATCACAACTCAAGAGAAACCCCAATTTTCCCACAGCAATTTAGAAGATCCCTGTTTTCCCCTCCTCTTCTCTAGATCAGGGCCAATTCCCCTGCTTTGATTAGAGAGGAATCCTGACTTTCCCCTCACACCTAACATAGAGGCCTGTCTCACTCATTGCAACTCGAGAGGAACCCCGAGGTTCCTGCCGCAAGTCAAAAGGACTGAGTTCTCCCTCAAGTCGAGATAAGGCCAGATACCTTTGCAGCGACTCCAGTGGAACCCCGAGTTTCCCCTAACAACAAGAAAGGAGGTCTGGCTCCCCTGTTGCACTTCTAGAAAAAGCCTGAGTTCCCTGCCTCAACTCGACAGGAGGCCTGACACCTCTTTTTCAACTTGAGAGGAAAGCAGAGTTCCATGCTTCAACACGAGGTGAGGCTTGACTCCCCTGTTGAAACTCGATAGGAACCCCCATAATCCTGTCACAAATGCAGTTGTACCCCATTTTTCATGCCTCAACTCAAGATGAGGCCCAATTCTCCTACAGTGACATGAGAGCAATTCCGAGTTCATCCTCATAACTCGAAAGGAAGCCTGACTACCCTGAGTCAACACAAGAGGTTCGCCGAGGTCCCCATTGCAATTTGAGAGGAACCCCGAGTTTCCAACTGCAAGTTGAGAAAAACCACGAGATCCCCCCCCACAATGTTAAATGAGGGTAGATCCCCCTTAAGTGACTGGAGAGCAATCCTGAGTTACCCCACACAACTCAAAAGGATTCTTGACTCTCTTTTAGCAACTCAAGAGTTTCCCCAAGATTCCCATTGCAAATCGAGAAGAATCCCAAGTTTCCTGCTTCAACTCGAAAAGAACACCTTGTTCTCCACCTCATCTTGAGATGAGGGCCGATTCCCCTGCAGTGACTTGAGAGGAATCCCGAGTTCCCCGTCCCAACTCAACACGGGTCCCAGGACCCTGTGCAGGAGCTTACCCTACCGCAATTGGAGAAGAGCCCTCTACCAGAACCACAGAGGAAGCCTCATGCCACAACTAAGCAGGAGGTCCGCCCTGCCACAAATAACCAGTAGCTTCCTGAACTTTGCAAGCAGAAAAAGCACCCCTTCTCATTACAGTCATAGAGGAGACACCCATCTCCCAATTTGAGAAGAGCACTCTACCACCTCTAGAGAGGATCCCAACTACAAAAACTAATGAGTTCTCCTGCCACGAGAGAGGTGGTTGCAAACATCAACTAGAAATGAGCCGAAACACAGAAAATAAAAAGTGGACACCCACTGAAATGAGAGTGGAGAGTAGCCTCCTGCACATTTCACTCAGACAGGAACCAGCTTGCACATAGCTACTAAAGAGGATCTCCCCCAATGTAGAGTCTCCACCACAACTTTAAAGGAACCCCGAGTGATATGCTGCAACTCAAGAGGCACCCCGAGTTCCCCACTACAATTTCACAGGATCCCTAGGCTAGCTCAAGAAAAGGGCCACTGCACCAAATGATGGAGGGGCTCCCAGCCAATACTGAAGCAGATTCCCCAGGCACAAATCGAGATGTGTCCCCCAGGACATCACACCTAGAGAGAAGACCTTTTGCCTCCAATGGAGACAAGCTCCCTGAAGGAAGTCGACTGGAGACCCTCACAACTAGAGAGCAGCAATCCCATGAATTGAAGTGAGGAACCCATAGTGCCAAAAGCAGAGAGGACATTCCCCATGGAGACATGCACAAACCACCCAGAGAGGACATAGCTTCACCCATCTAGAGGAGCCCTCAACCAAACTTCAGAGGCACCCACTGACATCACACACAGAGAGGAGCCCCTCTTCTGGTAATAAACACGAACCTCACACCACACGGAAAGAGGAGCTTGCACACCACCACTAGAGAGACTCGAAACCCACACAATTACAAAGTGGACCCTGACAACAATGATAGAGTAGTCCCTTGCCAAATCTAGTGACCACTCACCCATCATCACAACAAGACAGGAGCCACCCTGCACATCCATGCTAGAGATGAGTTGCCCCAAGAAAACTCGACAGGAGGCCCCACTGCAAGTCATCACGAACCCTGAGAACCAACCAAGATCGAGGAGAACCTGTCTTCCACACCACGTCTCCAGCGCAATCCTGCATCCTGTGTTGCAAATGCAGAGGAACAGTGATTTATCGCTGCACTTTGAGAGGAGCTCTCAGTCTCCTGTTGTAACTCTTAAGGAAACCCCAAGTTTCCAGCAACAACTAGAGAAGAACCCCGAGTTTTTGCTGCAACTCAAGAGGAAGCCCTACTCCCCTGCTGCAACTCGAGAGGAAACACGAATTCCCCACCTCAAATCGAGAGGAGTCCTGACTCCACTGTTGCCACTCGAGAGGTATTCCCAGATCCCCACTGGAACTCAAGAGGAACCCCATGATTCCCGCTACAAGTCGAAAGGACACCGAGTACCCCCTCAACTCAAGATAAGGACTCGAATGGAATCCCGAGTTTCCCCTCATAAAATAAAGAGAGGTGTGACTCCCTTGTTGCAACTTGAGAAAAATTCCGAGTTCACCATCTAAACTTGACAGGAGGCCAGACACCCCTTTCACAACTTGAGAGGAAATCGGAGTTCCATCCCTCAACATGAGACAAGTCCTGACTCCCCTGTTGCAACTCGAGAGGAATGCCGAGATCTCTGTCACAACTGAAGAGGAACCCCGAGTTTCCCGCCTTAACTTGAGATGAGGCCCTATTTCCCTGCAGCAACTCAAGAGGAATTCCGAGGTTACCCTTACAACTCGAAAGGAGGCCTAACTCACATGAGGCAACCTGAGTGGTTCTGTAAGATTCCTGTCACAACTCGAGAGGATCCTGAGTTTCCCACCTGAACTCAAGATGAGGCCCTATTCCCTTGCTGTGACTTGAGAGAATCCCAAGGTTCCCCTCACATCAAAAAGGAGGCCTGACTCCCATGATGCAACTCGATAGGATCCCTGAGGTCCCCATCACAACTTGAGTGGAACCCCGAGATACCCATCACAACTCTAAAGGAACCCCGTGTTTCCCACCTCAACTAGAGATGAGGCCCGATTCCCCTGCAGTGACTCAAGAGCAATTCTGAGTTCTCCCTGGAAACTTGAAAGGAGTCCTGACTCCCCTGAGGCAACACAAGAGGTACCCTGAGGTACCAGTCGCAACTGGAGAGGAATCCTGAGCTTCCCACCCCAACTCAAGAAAAACCATGAGATTCCCCTCTCAGTGTGAGATAAGTCCTGATTATCCTGCAGTGACTTGTGTGGAATGCCAAGTCCCCTGTACCAACTTGACATGAGGGCCAAGAAACTGATGCAACTGCAGAGGATTCCCAAGAGGAGCCTACCCAACCCCAACTGGAGAAGAGCCCTCTACCACAACCAGAGAGGAAATCTCATACTGCAACTAAGCAGGAGGCCTGCCCTGCCAAAATAGCCAGTAGTTTCCTGCACTTCACAACTAGAAAAAGAGCCCCTTTTCATTACAACCATAGAGGAGTCACCCACCTCTCAATTTGAGAAGAGCACTCTACCGTATCTAGAGAGGATTCCCAACTAGCACAGCTGAAGAGGCGTTCCCCTGTGACAGCGAGAGAGGTGGCTGCAAACAACAACTAGAGATGAGCCGACCCACAGCAAATAAAGAGCGGACACCCACTGCAATGAGAGTGGACCCCAAGCTGTATCTAGAGAGTAGCCTCCCACACATTGCACTTAGAAAGGGACAAGCTTGCACATCGCTACTAGAGAGGATCTGCCCCACTCTAGTTCAATAAGAGTCTCCACCACAACTTTAAAGGAACCCTGAGCCATATACTGCAACTCAAGAGGCACCCCGAGTTCCCCCTTGAAATTCCACAGGGTCCCTAGGCTGCACAAGAAAAGGGGCCACTGCACCAAATGACAGAGGGGCTCTC
>NW_011453485.1:3780-3921 GCF_000754665.1 Bison bison bison | reverse complement strand
CTTTGCGACCCCATGAACCACAGCACACCAGGCCTCCCTGTCCATCACCAACTCCTGGAGTTCACCCAAGCCCATGTCCATTAAGTTAGTGATGCCATCCAACCATCTCATCCTCTGTCATCCCCTTCTCCTCCTACCCTC
>NW_011453485.1:0-457 GCF_000754665.1 Bison bison bison | reverse complement strand
AAATGCATTTATTTTGTTTTTTTTTTCAGCTTGAGATACAAACATGCACTCATAGATTCATAAGTACATGGATTCCATTGGGCTCCTGGAGATTGTTTACACCATTTTAATGGGTCATAAGGTATTGTTAGATAAGAAAGCTATTTGAGAATAAAATGTTCTCAATCTATTTTATGAAAATGACCTAATATCACCATTACTATTATTACATAATAGTAATACTATAATTTAACTCAGAATTAAGCTGAAATTCTCATCACATTATCTCATTTAAAGCATCTAACAGTATTAGTATGGAATATAGAACATTGATTGGAGAAGGCAATGGCAACCCACTCCAGTACTCCTGTCTGGAAAATCCCATGGATGGAGGAGCCTGGTGGGCTGTGGTCCATGGGGTTGCGAAGAGTCGGACACGACTGAGTGACTTCACTTTCACTTTTCACTTTCATGCATT
>NW_011453484.1:0-7438 GCF_000754665.1 Bison bison bison | reverse complement strand
TTTCTCTCCATTTTTTTTTTTTTTTTTTTTTTGTGCAGGCTACTCTCTAGTGGTGGCAGGGTGCAACTTTCTTATTGTGGCAAAGGACTCCAAACTAGTTGCATTGTTCATGGGGTTCTCTAGTTGTGGTGGTGGCATCTCTCTATTTGTGGTCATGGGCTCCTCCTCATTTGTCTCAGGAGACACATATCATTTTGTTGTGGTGGCTCGGGGATCCTCTAAAAGAAGACAGAGGATCCTGTCAAGATGAAGCAGGGGGCTCCTCTGGAGTTCCTTTGGAGGGCTCCTCTCTAATTGTGGTTGGGGACTCCTCTCTGCCTCTGGCATTGGGGTTTCTTTCTAGTTGTGGTGTGCTGGTGAGCTCCTCTCAAGTATCAGTGGGGGCTTTTCTTTAGTTGTGGTGGGTGATTATCTGTAGCTGCAGTGTGGCTGCTCCATTCTATCTGTGGTGTGCTTGTGGGCTACTCTCTAGATGTGATGTGCAGGCTCCTTTCTAGTCAGGGAGAGGGTCTCTTTAGTTATAATATCTGAAGGGAGTCCTCTCATTGCAGTGTGAAAAGGCTTCCTTTCCTGTGGTGGGGTAGCTCATCAATATTTGTTGCAGTGTGACTCCACTCTAGGTATGATGTGTGGGGACATCATCTCACATGGTGTCCAGTGGCTTTTCATAAGTGGTGGTACAGTTCTTATCTTGAGTTCTGGAAGTGTACTAAAGGATCCTCCCGAGTTGCAGTAGTCCCTCCTCTTAGGTTGTGAGGGAGGCTCTGCATGTGGCTCTGCTCTTCTTTTAACACTAGATGTTCCTCACAAATTTTAGCATGGTTACTCCTCTCTACTTGTGAGGGCCTCTTCTCGATTTATTTCAAGGGGCTCAGCTCTATTTGCAGCAGAGGTGCTCTTCTCTATGTGTGATGTCTTGGTGAACACCTCTCTACTTGTGGTGGGGGAAACCTCTCCAGTTTTGGTGGAGGTCTCCTCTGTCATGAGGAGACCGTGTCATGAGTTGATACACGGGGTGACATTCGAGTTGTTGCAGGGGCATGAGGCCTTACTCCAGTGGATGGGGACTTTGGGGTCTTTTCGAATGGTGGCCGGACCCCTGGAGTTCCTCTCAAGTTTCAAGGTGAGAACAACCTCCTGCTGAGGTGCGGTGGGAATGTCGGTATTCCTTTGCAGACGAAGCAGGGGAATGGACCCTTATCTCGAGAGAAGGAGTGGAAAACGTGGCTCTTCTCAAGTTGTGGCATGAAACTCAGTATTCCTTTCATGTGGGGACGGGTATCTCGGGGACCGTCCTGAGTTGCATGAAGGGTTTCAAGTACCTTTTTGCGTTTCCGGAGGGAATATGGGATTTCTCTGGAGACACTGCTGTGGAAAAGGAACTCATCTCGCGTTGAGGGGAGAATCTCGTTGTTTTTCTCGAGTTATGGCGGGAAGGTTGGGGTTCCTCTCAAGTTGCGACAGGGACCTCGGGTACCTGCTCATGTTGCCTCAGAGAAGTGGGGTCTCTTCTCGAGTTGCGAGGGGCACGTCGGGATCCCTCTTGAGTCTCTGCTGTCGAATAGGGCCGTGTCTCGAGTTCAGTCGGGAAACTCAGTGTTCCTCTCCAGCGGTGACAGGGATCTGGGGCTTTTTATCAAGGTTCAACTAGGGAGTCAGGCCTCGTCTGGTGTCGAGGCATGGAATTCTGCATTCCTCTCGAGTTGTCCAAGGGGTGTTAGGGCTCCGGTCGAGTTCAGGCGGGGAATTTGGGCTTTTTCTAGAGGATCAGCATGGGAGACAGGCCTCCCATCCTGTTGTGAGGGGATACTTGGGGTTCCATTGGAGCCGGTGCAGGGGAATCAGGACTTATCTCGAGCTGAGGGGCAGTCGGTGTCCTTTTACCTTGAAGCAGGATCGGCGGGGTTCCACTCGAGATTCAACAGGTGAGACAGGCCTCCTCATGTGGTGCGAGTGGAAGTTGGGATTCCTCTTGAGTTGAAGCAGGTAATGGGCCCTCATGTCCAGATGAAGTGACAAACACGGGGCTCTTGCCAACTTTGATGGGAACCTTGGCTTTCATCTTGAGTTGTGACAGGGATCCTGGGCCCCCTTTTGTTGTCTGAAGAGATTTCAGCCTCCTCTCGAGTTTTGACAGGGAACTCGGGATTGCTCTTGAGGAGCTGCGGTAATAAAGGGCCTCATCTCGCATGGACGGGAGAATCTCGTGGATTGTCTCGAGTTGCAGCTGGTGGCTTGGGATTCCTCTCCAGGTACCACGGAGATCTCAGGGAGCCTCTTGTGTTGCCTCAGGAAAGTCAAGTCTCCATTCGAGTTGCAAGGGGGAGCCTGGGAGTGCTCTGGATTCACGGGAGGGGGATCAGGTCTCATTTCACATGAAAGAGGGATCTCCATGTGTTTCTCGAGTTGCAGCCAGAAGTGTGGGTTCCCTCGAGTTGCCACGGGTACCCGAGGGAGCCCCTCATGTTGTCTCTGGGAAGTCAGGAATCCCTTCATGTTGTGAAGGGCCTCTCGGGATTCCTCTCGAGTTGGGGCAGGGGACTAGGTCCTCATCTTGAGTTGAGGCAGGAAACTCGGGGTTCCTCTCCAGCTCTGACAGGGATCTTGGGCTTCCTATTGAGATTCCACTGAGGAGTCAGCCGTCATCTCATGTTGGGCCATGACTCCACTTCCCTCTTGATGTGGAGAATGGGTGTCAGGCCTCCTGTGGAGTTGAGGTAGGGATCTCAGGCTATTTCTAGAGGTGACACTGGGCTCTCAGTCCTCCTTTTGTGTCATGAGTTGATACTCTGGGTGACATTTGAGTCATTGCAGGGGAATGAGGACTTATCTCCACTGGATGGGGACTTTGGGGTCTTTTCGAATGGTGGCCAGAACCCTGGAGTTCTTCTAGAGGTGCAAGTGAGAATGGCCTCCTCCTGAGGTGCGGCAAGAACGTCGGGATTCCTTTGCAGACAAAGCCGGGGAATGGACCCTCATATCAAGAGGAGGAGTGGAAAATGGGGCTCTTTTTGAGTTGTGGTGTGAACCTCAGTGTTCCTTTCACATGGGGATGCGTATCTTGGGGACCTTCCTACGTTGTATGAAGGGTGTCAAGTACCCTTTTGCGTTTCTGGAGGGAGAGTGGGATTTCTCTGGAGACACTGCTCTGGAAAAGGGCCTCATCTTGCGTTGAGGGGAGAATCTCGTGGTTTTTCTCGAGTTGTGGCGGGAAGCTTGGGGTTCCTCTCAAGTTGTGAGGGGGACTTCAGGGACCCGCTCGTGTTGCTTCAGAGAAGTGGGGTCTCTTCTTGAGTTGCGAGGGGCACATCGGGATTCCTCTCGAGTCACCGCCAGTGAATAGGGCCATGTCTCGAGTTCAGTCGGGAAACTCAGTGTTCCTCTCCGGCAGTGACAGGGATCTGGGCTTTTTATCAAGGTTCAACTAGGGAGTCAGGCCTCATCTGGTGTCGAGGCATGGCACTCTGCATTCCTCTCAAATTGTCCAAGAGGTATCAGGGCTGCGATCGAGTTCAGGCAGGGAATTTGGACTTTTTCTAGAGGATCAGCTCGGGAGACAGTCCTCCCATCCTGTTGTGAGGGGATACTTGGGGTTCCATTAGAGCCAGGGAAAGGGAATCAGGGCTTATCTCGAGCTGAGGGGGCTCTCGGTGTCCTTTTTGCTTGAAGCAGGATCCACGGGGTTCCACTCGAGATTCAATAGGTGAAACAGGCCTTCTCTTGTGATGCGAGGGGAAGTTGGGATTCCTCTTGAGCTGAAGCAGGGAATGAGCCCTCATCTCCAGGTGAGGTGGGAAACACGGGGCGCTTGTCAACTTGTGGCGGGAACCTCGCCTTTCATCTCGAGTTGGGACGGGGATCCTGGACCCCATGTGTTGCATGAAGGGAATCCAGCCTCCTCTCGAGTTTTGAGAGAGAACTCGGGAATGCTCTCGAGGCACTGCAGAAGAAAAGGGCCTCATCTCGCGTGGATGGGGGAATCTCGTGGTTTGTCTCGAGTTGTGCAGGGTGGCTTGGGTTTCATCTCCAGGTAATACTGGGAACTAAGCGAACGTCTCGTGTTGACTCAGAAAAGTCAAGTCTCCATTAGAGTTGCGAGGGCAAGCCCAGGAGAGCTCTGGAGTCACGGGAGGGGGTCAGGCCTCGTTTCGCATGGAAGGGGGAATCTCCATGTGTTTCTCGAGTCTGGCTGGAAGTCTGGGTTCCCTCGAGTTGCCACGGGGACCTGAGGGAGCCTCTCATGTTGTCTCTGGGAAGTCATAAATCTGTCCCACTTGTGAGGGGCATCTCAGGATTCCTCTCGAGTTGGTACAGGCGACTAGGTCCTCATCTCGAGTTGAGGCGGGAAATTCAGGGTTCCTCTCCATCTCTGAAAAGGATCTCAGGCTTCCTATGGAGATTCCACTGGGGAGTCAGATGTCATCGTGTGTTGGGACATGGAACTCCACTTCCCTCTCGAGGTGGAAAAGGAGTGTCAGGCCTCGTGTGCAATTGATGTTGGGATCTCGAGCTATTTCTACAGGCGCCATGGGGCTCTCAGTCCTCGCTTCGTGTTGTGAGTTGATACTATGGGTGACATTCAAGTCGTTGCAGGCAAATGAGGCCTTATCTCGAGTGGATGGGGACATCGGGGTCTCTGCAAACGGTGGCCCGACCCCTGGAGTTCCTCTCGAGTTTCAAGCTGAGAACGGCCTCCTCCTGAGGTGTGGTGGGGACATCGGGATTCCTTTGCAGATGAAGCAGGGGATTGGACCCTCATCTCAAGAAGAGGAGTGGAAAACGGGGCTCCTCGTGAGTTGTGGCGGTAAATTCAGTGTTCCTCTCAAGTGGAGACGGGTATGTAGGGGAACTTCTTGAGTTGCCTAAATGGGGTTAAGTACCCTTTTGAGGCTCAAGAGGGAAGGTGGGATTTCTCTCGAGATGCTGCAGGGGAAAAGGGCCTCATCTCGCGTTTAGGGGATCATCTTCTGGGTTTTCTCGAGTTGCGGCAGGAAACTTGGGGTTCCTCTCAAATTGCGACGGGGACCTCAGGGAACCACTCGTTTTTTCTCTGGAAAGTCAAGTCTCCTTTCAAGTTGTGAGGGGCCTCTTGGAATTCCTTTTCAGTTGGAGCACGGGCATAGGGCCTCATCAGGAATTGAGGCCAGAACTTCAAGGTTCCTCTCCAGTGCTGACATGGATCTCGGGGATCCTATGGAGTTTCCACAGGGAGTCAGGCCTTGTCTCATAAGGAGACATGGCCCTCTGCTTCCCTCTTTAGGTGTAAAAGGGTTATCAGGCTTCCTCTCGCGTTGGCCTTGGGATCTGGGGCTTTATCTCGAGGTGTCCTGGGGCTGTATCACCTCCCTTGGTGTTTTGAGTTGATACTTGCAGTTCCAGTCGAGGCATTGCAGGGGAATCGGGCATATCTGGAGTGGATGGGAAATCGGGGTCTTTTCTAATTGAGGCACGACTCCCGGGGATGTGCTCGAGTTTCAAGGTGAGACCGGCCTTCTCTTGAGGGGACTCAGCAACTTCGGGATTCCTTTCCCAACGAAGCAGAGGAATCGACACTCATGTCGAGTTCAGGAGGATAAAAATGGGGCTCTTCTTGAGTTGTGGCTTGAAACTCAGTGTTCCTCTCATGTGGGGACGGGTATCTCGGGGACCTTCCTGAGTTGCATGAAGGGTGTGAAATACCCTTTCTTGTTTCAGGAGGGAACATGGGATTTCTCTGGAGACACTGCTCTGGAAAAGGGCGTCATCTCGCGTTGAGGTGAGATGGTTTTTCTCGTGGTTTTTCTCGAGTTGTGGTGGGAAGCTTGGGGTTCCTCTCAAGTTGCGACGGGCACCTCAGGTACCCACTCTTGTTGCCTCAGAGAAGTGGGGTCTCTTCTCGAGTTGCGAGGGGCATGTCGGCATTCCTCTCGACTTGCTGCCGGAGAATAGGGCTGTGTCTAGAGTTCAGTCAGGAAACTCAGTGTTCCTCTCCAGCAGTGACAGGGATCTCAGGCTTTTTATCAAGGTTCAGCTAGGGAGGCAGGCCTTGTCTGGTGTCGAGGCATGGAACTCTGCATTCCTCTAGAGTTGTCCAAGGGGTGTGAGGGCTCTGGTCGAGTTCAGGCGGGGAATTTGGGCTTTTTCAAGAGGATCAGCAGGGGAGACAGGCCTCCCATCCTGTTGTGAGGGATACTTGGGGTTCCATTGGAGCCAGTGCAGGGGAAACTGGACTTATCTTGAGCTGAGGGGGCACTCGGTGTCCTTTTTCCTTGAAGCAGGATCAGCGGGTTCCACTCGAGATTCAAGAGGTGAGACAGGCCTCCTCTTGAGGTGCGAGGGGAATTTGGCATTCCTTTTGAGTTGAAGCAGGGAATGGGCCCTCATCTCCAGATGAGGTAGGAAACACGGGTCTCTACTTGTGGTTCGAGCCTCGGCTTTCATCTCGAGTTGTGACAGTGATCCTGGGCCCCCTTGAGTTGCATGAAGGGATTCCAGCCTCCTCTCGAGTTTTGAGAGGGAACTCAGGATTGCTCTAGAGGTGCTACAGGAGAAAAAGTCCTCATCTCGCATTGATGGGGGAATCTCGTGGTTTGTCTCCAGTTGCGGTGGGTGCCTAGGGATTCCTCTCAAGGTACCATGGGCCCCGAGGAGCCTCTTGTGTTGCTTCAAAAATTCAAGTCTCCATGGATGGGGGAATTTCCATGTGTTTCTCAAGTTGCAGCCGGAGGTGTGGGTTCCCTCGAGTTGCCACGGGGACCTTAGGGACCTTCTCATGTTGTCTCTGGAAAGTCAGGAATCCGTTCGAGCTGTGAGGGGCTTCTCGAGATTCCTCTCGAGTTGGTGCAGGGGACTAGGGCCTCATTTCAAGTTGAGGTGGGAAACTCAGGGTTCCTCTCTATCTCTGAAAGGGATCTCGGGGTTCCTATGGAGATTACACTGGAGAGTCGGACGTCATCTCATGTTGGGGCATGGAACTCCACTTCCCTCTTGAGGTGTAAAAGTGGTGTCAGGCCTCCTGTGGAGTTGAGTTAGGGATTTTGGGCTATTTCTAGAGATGCCACGGGGCTCTCAGTCCTCCTTTCTTGTTGTGAATTGATACTCGGGGTGACATTCGAGTTGTTGCAGGGGAACGAGGCCTTATCTCCAGTGGAAGGGGACATCGGGGTTTTTGCGAATGGTATCCCGACCCCTGGAGTTCCTCTTGAGTTTCAAGGTGAGAACAGCCTCCTCCTGAGGTGCGGCGGGAAGGTCAGGATTCCTTTCCAGACAAAGCAGGGAAATCGACCCTCATGTCAAGATAAGGACGGGAGAAGGGGCTCCGATTAAGTTGTGCTTGGAAACTTGGTGTTCCTCTCGAGTGAGACTGGTATGTCGGGGAACATTTTGAGTTGCATCAAGGGTGTCAAGTACCATTTCAAATTTTAAGAAGGAACGTGGGATTTCTCTCGAGACACTTCAG
>NW_011453483.1:4624-5726 GCF_000754665.1 Bison bison bison | reverse complement strand
TGTGTATGAGATTTACAACAAGAGTCATGGTCACTAGACTATCATGTTCCACTGTGAGCTTTATTTGACCATTTCCCTTGAGTGTGTCCTACAGGGTTTAATCAATGTGAGGTTATGGTAATGTTACCCAGTACAATGAAATACACCTCTGATGATAATATGCTTTTGTCCTTGTGTAAACAAAGACAGGAACACCAACACATAGGGCCTACACTCTACAAAAGGCCACCCAACACTCAGAATCTGTGACTTTACCAAGAGGATGTGAGTTCCGAGATTCTCTTCCCAATAATGAACGTGCCAAAGTTGGCGATAATCCACCTATGTTTACCCTGGGTTCTTTGACCACTGTGCCCACCTTATAATTATAATGATGGGCACGATCTGGACCCCTGGGCCTGCTACTACCTCCAGGGATGGATATAGATGCCAGGACCCCCTTTCCACATGACTGGGGATCACGTGGCTGACTGGTAGGAGCAGCTTACCCATTCAGAAGAGCCAAATTTGGATCAACCCTAGGTATTCAGTTTGGCTTTTCCACTAGGAGGTTAAGATTTTGGGCCATTTGTCCAATTGCCATCTTCACTTGAGGAAAATTAATATTAAGCTATTTTGGGGAATGGGTTCCCTGATAGCTCAGTTGTTAAAGAATCTGCCTGCAATGCTGGAGACCTGTACTTGATCCCTCGGTTTGGAAGATCCCCTGGAGAAGGGAAAGACTACCCACTCCAGGATTCTGGCCTGGAGAATTCCATGGACTCCAGTGCATGGGGCGGCAAAGATTTGAATACAAACTGAATGACTTTCACTTTCACTTTTGAGGAAAGACTGAGTTGAGGAAAGAATCAGGTAATGTATGGCCCGTGTGCAGTGGTAGTGAGAAGTGTTTAGAAAGTTCACAGTTGACTAGTGCTGTGTAACAGGGAAACATCTCCAGAGGCAACACACACAGACACAGAACTTCAGAATCACACCACCTGGACTCACACAAGGGCCCCCAACCCTGATTCACACAAACCCACAACATCTAAATCATGTAGTTGCTTCCAGGTACCATAGAACAAAGACACTGTTCTTTCCTGGGAGATCAGTCTCTTCT
>NW_011453483.1:0-459 GCF_000754665.1 Bison bison bison | reverse complement strand
ATATCTGAGGTTACTGATATTTCTCCCGGCAATCTTGATTTTTCTGCATTCACAATTTAGTGTACCTATCAACACCATCTACATCTTTTTCATCAGATCCAATATAACCTCTGTACTCATTAAGTCATAATCCACCTTCTCCATTGCCTCCTTGCTGTGGTAATTTCTATTTCCAGCTTCCATGAGTTAGCCTATTCCGTGTACCTTAAACCAGTGGAATCATACAATATTTGTCTTTCTGTGCCTGCCTTATTTCACTAACTATAATAAATTTTTGTGTTAAATTGTCCACCCATTTTGTAGCATATTTCAATCTTTAATTTGTTTTCATGGCAGGATATTATTCCATTCTGAGTACATATCAGAATTCATTTATCCATTTATCACATCATGGTCTTTGGGTTGTTTCTAGTACTTAAATACTAATAATACACTGTGAACATTAGTGTGCAGATTTCT
>NW_011453482.1:0-3936 GCF_000754665.1 Bison bison bison | reverse complement strand
ATTCTTGAGTTACGACCGGGAATTCAGGATGCCTCTCGTGATGGCCTAGGGAAGTCCAATCTTCCATTCAAGTTCAGAGGGAGAGTTGGGGAATGCTCTAGAGTCACTGCAGAGCAAATATCCACTCGAATGGAGACCTGACTTCCCTGGTGCCACACAAGAGGCTCCCTTAATTTCCCATCATACCTCGTGAGAAACCCCACACTGGCGCCGCAGCTCGAGGAAAACCACGAGACTCTCCCGTCATCACAAGATGAGGCCCTTCTTTTCCTGCAGGGCCTAGAGAGCAATCCCATATCCTTGCTCAAAACTCCACAGAAGGCTTGACTCCCTTTAGGCCACTCAGTGGGCTCCAAGTGGTACCTATCACAACTCGTGAGAAGAGCGGAGTTGTTTGCTTCCACTCGAGACAGGGCCTGACTCCCCGGGTGAGTCTTTAATGCAACCCCGAGATCCCTGTCGCCCCCAGAGAGGAACATTAGTTTCTGGACACAAGCCTAGATGAGATCTATTTGCCCTGCAGTGACTCGAGAGCAATCCCCAGCTCTCCCTCGCAACTTGAATGGAGATTGGACTTCCCTGGGCCAACACAAGAGGCATCCTGAGTTCCCCGTCATAACTCGAGAATCCCACTGCAACTCGAGAAAATCCACGTGGTTCTCCCGTCACTGCAAGATGAAGCCTTTTCCTGCTAGAGCGTTTCAAGAGAAGGCCCACATTCGGTCTTGAATTTCGAAATCTAGTTGACGCCCTGGATGCAACCCAAAAAGTTCCCAGACATACTGGTCTCACTCAAAAGGAACACCTAGGTTCCCGGGCACCACTTCATCTGAGTCCCTGCTCCCCTCCTGATCTCAACATGAGGGTTGATTCCCCTGCTTTGTCTGGAAGGGAATCCCGACCTTCCCTTTGCAACTCAAGGTGAGGCTGATCTGATGAAGAAATTCGAGACGTAGCCTCGTGGTAGTGCCACATTCCAAAAGATCCCGATTTCCCCGGCCGCTCTTGATAAGAATCTGATGCCCGGACACCTCTTTGAATGTAACCCTGTGGATGAAGTCACAACACGAAGGGGCCCTGCCACCCCAGTGCATCTTCCGGAAAACCCTGCAGGTTCCATATACAGGTCGACAAGTGGCCTGTCACCCCATCAACAACTCGAGAGGCAAGCGGATTTCCATTCCTCAAAACAAGACGAGGCCTGACTCTCCTGTTCCAACTCCGCAGAGACCCTGCTATCGAAGTCAGAAATGGAGAGGAACCCCGAGGTTCCAGCCTCAACTCGAGATGAGGCCCTATTCATCCCTGCAGCGATGCACGAGGAATCCTGATGTGCCCCTCACAACAACAAAGGAGATCTGACTTCCTGAAGAGACATGAGCAGTCCCCCAGGTCGACACACAACTCAAGAGGAACCCTACGGTTCCCACTACAACTCAAGGGAAACTACGAAATTCTCCACTGCACGCCTGACGACGCCCTTTTACGCTGCAGCGTTTCCATAGAAAGCCCCGTTTCCCTGGAACTCGAAAGGGCCCTCGATATGCTTTACGAAACTCCAGAAGTTTCAAGAGATACCCGTCCCAACTCGAGAGGAATGCTGAGCTTCCCGCCACAAGTCAAGAAGAGTCCCGTTTTCCCCGCCTCAACTCGAGATGAGGCCCTCTTCCTTTGAACCGACCCCAGTGGAGTCTCAAGAGGCCCATTCAACTCCACAATATTCCTGACTTCCCATAAACACCCTGAGAAGCTCCCTGAGGTCACTGTCACATATCGAGAGAAGCCAGGGTTTCCTGCTGCAACTCCAGAAAGACCTTGATATTACCCCTTCAACGCATCTTGAGGCCCGATTCCCCCACCGCGACTCGAGAGTAATGCCGTGCTCCCCCTCGCAACTCGAATGGAGACTGAACTTCCCTTGGGCCACACGAGAGGCTCACTGAGTTCCCCGTCGTGACTCGAGAGAAACCCCACACGTCCCGCTGTAGCTCAAAAAATACCACGAGATTCCCCCATCATCGCGAGATGTGGCCCTTCTTTTCCTGCAGGGCCTAGAGAGCAATCCTGAGTCCTCTCTCAAAACTCCACAGGAGGCTTGACTCCATTTAGGCCACTCACTTGGCTCCAAGAATTACCCATCGCAACTCGAGAGGAGAGCAGAGTTCTTGCTTCCATTCGAGTGAAGCCTGACTCCCCGGGTGAACCTTGAATGCAGCCCCGAGATCCCTGTCGCCACTGGAGAGGAACACGGAGTTTGTGAACACATGCCTAGATGAGGTCTATTTGCCCTGCAGTGACTCGAGAACAATCTCCGGCTCCCACTTGACTCGAATGGAGATTGGACTTCCCTGCGCCAAATCAAGAAGCTCCCTGAGTTCCCCGTCGTAACTCGAGAATCCTGCTATAACTCGAGGAAAACCACGAGGTTCCCCCGTTATCGCGAAATGAGGCCCTTTCCCGCTGCAGCATCTCAAGAGAAATCCCACGTATCCCACGTTTCCTCGTAAATTCGAAACGGTACTTGAAACCCTTGATGCAACTCAAAAAGTTCCCTGACATACCGTTCTCATTGAGAGGAACACCGGGTTCCCGGCACAACTTTATCTGAGCCCCTTCTCCCCTCCTGATCTCGATATGAGGGTCGACTCGCCTGCAGTGTCTGCAAAGGGATCCAGATCTTACTGTCGCACCTTAAGGAAGAGGCAGGTCTCATATTGAAATTCGAGAGGAAGCCTCGTGGGTCATGCCACTTTAAGAAAGACAACGATTTCCCTGTCCACTCAAGATAAGTCCTGATGCTCGGGCACCTCTTCGAATGTAACCCTGAGGATGAAGCCACAACACCAAGGGGAATGACACCCCTGTTGCATTCTCCAGAAAAAGGTGCAGGTTCCAAATACAGCTCGACAAGTGGCCTGTCACCCAGTGAAGAACCCCAGAGGCAAGCGGAGTTCTATTCCTCAACACAATACGAGGCCTGACTCTCATGTTCCAATCTGCAGAGACCCTGGGATCGAAGTCAGAAATGGAGAGGAAGCCTGAGGTTCCGGCCTCAACTCATCCCTGGGATGAATAGGGATGAGGCCCTATTCATCCTTGCAGCTATGCAGGAGGAATCCGGAGGTACCCCTCACAACGACAAAGGAGATCTGACTTCAACGAGGAGACACGAGCGGTCCCCCAGGTCGACACACAACTCGAGAGGAACCCTATGGTTCCCGCCACAACTTAATGCAAACTAGGAAATTCTCCCCTGTATGCTTGAGGAGGCCCTTTTACCTGCAGCGTTTTCAAAGAAAGCCCACGTTTCCCTTGGAACACAACAGGGTCCTCGACAAGCTTTACACAACTCCAGAAGTTTCAAGAGATACACGTCCCAAGTCGATAGGAACTCTGAGTTTCCTGCCACAAGTCAAGAACAGCCCCATTTCCCCCGCCTCATGTGGAGATGAGGGTCGATTGCCCTGCTCAGCCAGGTGATCAGTGCCTGCTGAGTCATGGGATTAGTGCCTGCTCAGCTGCTTGATTAGTCCCTGCTCAGCTGCGTGATTAGTACCTGATAAGCTTCGTGATTAGTGCCTGCCCAGCCAAGTCATTAGTGCCTGCTAAGCTCCGTGATTTGTGTCTGCTCAGTCATAGGTTTAGTGCCTGCTCAGTCAGGTGATCAGTGCGTTCTCAGCCACATCATTAATGCATGCCGAGTCACGTGATTAGGGTCTGCTTAGCCACGTCATTACAGCCTGCTCAGCTCCATGATTTTGTCTGCTGAGCTGCGTGTTTAGTGTCTGCTCAGTCCCAGGTTTAGTGCCTGCTGAGTCACGTGATCAGAGCCTGCTGAGTCACGTGATCAGAGCCTGCTCAGTCACGTGATCAGTGCCTCTCAGCCATGTGATCAGTGTATGCTCAGTCACGTGATCACTACCTGTTCAGTCACGT
>NW_011453481.1:4998-5172 GCF_000754665.1 Bison bison bison | reverse complement strand
CAGCTCCTCCTGTATTCAGCTTTGATCTGGGCCTTTGAGGAAAAAATGAGGAAGCAGCAACACAGTGAAGAATGATGAATATCTGTGACTGATCCATTCATGTCTGTAAAAATGTCTGCCAACACAAAGTATGAGACCCGGGAATATGTCAGAACAGTATCTTGAGCCCTGGGC
>NW_011453481.1:0-459 GCF_000754665.1 Bison bison bison | reverse complement strand
GTACTGGAGTGGGTTGCCATTGCCTTCTCCGACATATATGTACTACCATATGTAAAATAAATAATTGGTGAGAAGCTGCTATATAACATAGGCAGCCCAGCCTGGCTCTCTGTGATAACTTAGAGGGGTGGGATGAGGGAAAGGGAGAGAGGCTTAATGGGAAAGGATACATATAGAATTATGGTTGATTTGCATTTTTGTATGGCAGAAGCCAACACAATATTGTAAAACAATTTTTCTCCAATTAAAAAGTAAAAATAAAAAAATATAGAAAAAATTTCAAAAAAAGAAAAATGATATATATGAATCTATTTGCAGGGAAGAAATGGAGATGCAGATATAGAGAACAGACTTGTGGACACAGTGGTGGAAGGAAAGAGTGGGAGGAACAGAGCAACATATATACACTACCATGTGTCAAGTAGATAGCTGGTGAGAAGTTGCTATATAACATGGGAG
>NW_011453480.1:4902-5052 GCF_000754665.1 Bison bison bison | reverse complement strand
TGTAATGTTACAGCTGGTGGCCATGGTGACTGTCAGGACAGATGTGCTGATGGAGGCAGTAGACAGCCATCTTTTTTCCAGTAGTGCCCCTCGCAGAGGAGTGCCAAAGCAAGAAAAAACTAAAAGGGTGGGTAATGTGGTGGCAGGCAG
>NW_011453480.1:0-459 GCF_000754665.1 Bison bison bison | reverse complement strand
TTTTCAGACCTTTCCAGGTACAAAACTTTGACCAAATCTTCAAGCTCCGTTCGGCACACACGACTGGAACACATCTGGCTGATCTGGGCTTCTCCTTCAGTGAAGATCTTCCACTGGCCTAAAAGGCAAACACAAAGTGGCCCAGAGACGTGAGAGGAGGGCAGAGCCAACGAGGAACAGAGTTGACACCCCCATGCCTTCCCTGAATGCTCACGGATCCGCCAGGGGAGCTCGAAGACAGGCCTCACGAACTTTCAGCAAAGCAGACCCTGAAACACTTTCCTGGGGACAGATACGGAACATGGGTCACAGGGTCTTCATTTCAACACACAGCATTTGTCAGAGTCCCAAGAGTAAAACTTAAGTGTTATTCTTGGGATTTTTACAGTCTATTTAGTTAGCATTTAGGACTTGCTTCACCATCAGGTCATTAGCTCTTAGGTGGCAGTAGGTCAAATA
>NW_011453479.1:4844-5220 GCF_000754665.1 Bison bison bison | reverse complement strand
TCCACAAACTGCCAGAATACGGAAAGGCCACCCTAAACACAGCAATATAAACAAGATGAAGAGGCAGAGAAATACTCAGCAGGTAAAGGAACAGGATAAATGTCCACCAAACCAAACAAAAGAGGAAGAGATAGGGAATCTACCTAATAAAGAATTCCGAATAATGATAGTGAAAATGATCCAAAATCTTGAAAACAAAATGTAGTCACAGATAAATAGCCTGGAGACAAGGATTAAGGAGATGCAAGAAAGGTTTAACAAAGACCTAGATGAAATAAAAAACAGTCAATATATAATGAATAATGCAATAAATGAGATCAAAAACACTCTGGAGGCAACAAATAGTAGAATAACAGAGGCAGAAGATAGGATTAGT
>NW_011453479.1:0-460 GCF_000754665.1 Bison bison bison | reverse complement strand
ATATTCCTTAAGAGACCAGAATGAAGCTTTGGCGTTTTTAGTCCCATCTATATAAAAAACCTCAGCCTGTGTTATAGGCTGTGAGCTGATAATGCGAGAAATAATAAATTCAGTATTTTTGAAGAAATTCCACAGCTTACCAGAAGGATAATGAAATGAAATTTCTCCAAAATATTCCAGAAAAGCTATTTGGAAATCGGTAGAAGTTTGTAATGCATTCTCAAATTGAGATTTATTGATAGGTATTATAATTTTAAGAGTATCAGAGCCAATTAGAGTTTTAGTCCTATTTTTTTCATTGATCATGATTAGAGCAATTAAATCAAGGTAGGGTTTAAGTGACTTTATTCCCCTAAAACGGGTATAGATCTATTTTACTGGGTGTTCTTGTTGGGCAAGAAGTCCTGTGGGAGAATGAAGAGAGGGGAGTACAAATAATTTTAGAGGTAAATCTAGTTTA
>NW_011453478.1:9429-9775 GCF_000754665.1 Bison bison bison | reverse complement strand
GACTCTTTACCACTGAGCCATCAGGGAAACCCTGTTAATTTTTTTTTTTTTTTTATCATGAAGACATTGATTTTTTTAAAAATGCTTTTTCTGTACCTACTGAAATGATCATATAATTTTCTCTTTTCATGTGGTTAACTTTATCCATTGATTTTTAAATGTTGAACTAACTGTGCCTTCCTGTGAAAAATTTCACTTGGCTATATTTCTTTTTTATACATCATTAAATTTAAATTACTAATAGTTTGTTAGGGAAATTTATGTCTATTCATGAGATGTATTGCTTTGTAAATTTATTTTTGTAATGTCCTTATCTGGTTTAGGGATCAAGATTATCCTAACCTTA
>NW_011453478.1:4793-4984 GCF_000754665.1 Bison bison bison | reverse complement strand
AAGACTTGCAAAGTGTTGAGATGACATCGTATTTCCAGACACGTCTAATTTATAAGTGTACACAATGTACCTTGCTTTAGAAAATTGCTAGTTTCTGTAGTCCCTTACATCTCAAGGATAGGCTTAAAAATATTTATTTAGCTCATGCTCTGTGTCTGACACTAGGCTGGGACAGAATAATTTCTTTTAGA
>NW_011453478.1:0-462 GCF_000754665.1 Bison bison bison | reverse complement strand
GTTTCTAGAATGCCTAATAATATAAGGAATATGTTTGAACTATTTGAAGTATTTTTTAAAAATGGAGAAGAAACAGTGAAATCAAACCAATTCTTGAAGTTAGTACTTTGATAAGATTGGAGAACACTAAGGCATTTTTATACTACTAAATTAGTTACTAGACATAGAAATGTATCTGTAAAGTATACTGTATACTTAATCAAATATTTAATGGACAGCATTTGTGTGTGTCTTTGACAACTTAAGCCAACTCTTTTCACTGTACATTTATGAGAGGAAACTGTTAGTTCTTTCCATGATTTGTAGAAATTATTTTTGCCATGGAAATCTTTACAAAGTTATCTTCTAATTTTATTTTCCCTAGCACATTCTACTTAGGCTAGCAATACATTATAAGTGCTCTATTTAATAATGCTGCATAGGAAGCTTTATGTCTGTTCCAGTGATTAAATTTACTGAAAG
>NW_011453477.1:0-1391 GCF_000754665.1 Bison bison bison | reverse complement strand
CCGTCACTGGCACAGCGAAAGGAAGCAGGAGCTGTGCTGGGCTCAGCCCTGAGGAAAGACCCAAGGGCTGAGAGGACGAGGGGCTGAGCTGAGATGGGCAAGGGGCAGGAGGTGGGGGCCGACAGGACAGAGACTCTGGGCTCAGAAAGGGGGACCTGCCCTGGGATCTGGTTCCAAGCCATCTGATAGACACACTGCTTGCCCACCCTTGCTCGCCAACCATGTAAATTCAGAAGGTGCCCACGGGGATCCTGGGATGACCAGGGTGATTGTGACTGCAGCCTCTCTGGACTCACAGGAATAGAGCTCCTCAATACAAAGTCCTCCTCAAGCTCCAAGGAAAAATCCACCCCTGGGCTATGGGAGCTCACCACTCTCTCCTCACACAGGATGCAGGTCTCAGTGAAGACAGAGCTGTTGTGTGGAAGACGAGGTTTTGGGGTCCTCTCCTCTGCCTGGTGGCTCTTCCCCAAGGGGAAGGTCAGGCATCAGACACACATCTGTGGGGGTAATTGTGACAGCAGGTGACTGACTGGGTTTGAATCTTCTTGTCCCCGGGTGTCCTGTCCCAGGTGAAGGTGCAGGAGTCGGGCCCAGAGACCTGGTGAAGCCCTCGCAGATCGTCTCCCTCACATGTGCTGTCTCTGGTTACTCCATCACGTGGTTATGGTGGGAGCTGGATCCACCAGGCCCCAGCGAAGGGGCTAGAGTGGATGGGAAGCATATATTATAATGGTGACACTTACCACAGCCCCTCCATCAAGAGCCACACGTCCATCTCCAGGGGCACGTCTAAGAACCAGTCCTCCCTGCAGCTGAGCTCCGTGACCACTGTGGACACAGCTGTGTATTACTGTGCAAGAGACACAGTGAGGGGACGTCAGTGTGAGCCCAGACACAGGCCACCCTCCGGGGTCCCCATGACCACCAGGGGGCTTGTGGGACACACCGAGCACAGGGCTGAGCCCAGGAGCAGGTGCCCTGGGCTTGGAGAGGATGCTCGGGAGAGCCTGTGCTTTCGTCTTCCTGCCCAGGAGTCCACCACAGACCGTCCTCTGTGTCCTAACGTCTCACTGCTGTGCTTTATGTCACCCTCGGCATACTGTGGGAATATGCATGTTTTTGCAGTTTTAATTTCCTGTTGACGTAGGATGGATTTTACACATACACATTTAATACTCAAGAATTAAGGATAATTTTTTGGTTTACTTTTCTTCTCCTCAAAGGATCTCAGCATACCCCTGAGGCTCATCACCATTTTCCTGGTGAGTCTGAATCTAGAAACTTTTGCAGGTTCTGAGAAGACACAGGAGATTTTCAGTCGCTACAATGTTTGTTGTTTTTGTACATGTGGAAGGAAGAGACTCACTCTCCTTCTTTCACTGAAACTG
>NW_011453476.1:9329-9869 GCF_000754665.1 Bison bison bison | reverse complement strand
TGATATCTTCTTCTTGTATTGATGCTTTGATCATTATGTAGTGGCCTTCACTTTCTCATTTCACAGACTTTATTTCAGTCTATTTTATCCGATATGAATATAGCTACTCCTGCATTCTTTCGGTCTCCATTTGCATGAAATACCTTTTCCCAGCACTCCACATTCAAGCTATATGTGTACCTTGGCTTCAGGTGGTTCTCTTGTAGAGAGCATATAAAGGAGTCTGGTTTGGTAACCATTTTACAATACTTCCTTTGTCACCTATCTGTCCATTTGTCCATCCCTCTTTCCAATGCACAGTTGATCTTTTTCCTTGTTGCTTTTGTTTTAAATTGCAGACATCAGTATGTGTCTCCTTAGATATTTCAGCAAGCCTGCCACTAAGTAGTGAGCCGAATTTGTTTACAGCAATTTTCTTTGGATACTAATTTTAGATACAATGATTTATAGCAATATTTTCTTTTCACCGTCACGTTACTTTTTAACTGAAGTATAGTTGATTTACAACATTGTGTGAATGTCTGTTTTACAGAAAAGTGA
>NW_011453476.1:4621-5017 GCF_000754665.1 Bison bison bison | reverse complement strand
TGACCTAGACCGGTTCAAATCAGGGACCAACATGTAGGTACAGGAGTATTTCTAAGGGTCTTGAACAAGAGCAGGACCCATCCTAGTTCAATGCAGTGACAGAGATGTGGGCTCAGGAGTATGTGTCGGGGGATATAACAATGACAGGACCTAGACTTGTTCGGTGCAGTGATTGAGAGGTGGTCTCAGAAGTGTTTTTCAGGGTCTTGAGCAAGTGTAGGACCCAGACCAGGTCAGTGTAGGGAGCGAGATATGGGCTCAGGAGTATTCTCGCGGTTTGAACATGGAAGGACACAGCTTGCTTCAGTGCAGGGACGGAGATGTACGTTCAGAAGTGTTTGTCAGGGTTTGAACACGGGCAGGACCCACCTCCTTCAGTGCAGGGACAGACATGTC
>NW_011453476.1:0-468 GCF_000754665.1 Bison bison bison | reverse complement strand
CCTATATCTCGGTCATTGCACTGAACGAGTCTAGGTCCTGCCCTTGTTAGATCCCCCAACACATACTCCTGAGCTGAAATCTCGGTCCCTGCCCTGAAGCAGGCTGGGTCCTTCCCATGTTCAAGTCCCCAACAAATATTCCTGAGCCCGCCTCTCGGTCTCTGCACTAAATTGGCTGGGCCCTCCATTTTCAAAACCCCAACAAACACTCCTGAGCCTGCATTTCGGTCTCTGCGCTGAGCTAGCCTCGGTCCTATCCTTGTTCAAGACACTGAATAATAATCTGAGCCAACATCTCGGTCCCTGCACTGAACTATGATGGTTTCTGCCTTTTAGCAGGGCTGCTGAAAATACTCCAGATCCCACCTCTCTGTCACTGCACTGAACGAATCTAGGTTTTGCCCTTGTTAGTCTCCCAACACATAATCCTGAACCCACATAAGGATCCCTGCACAAAAGCAGGCTGGG
>NW_011453475.1:4765-5142 GCF_000754665.1 Bison bison bison | reverse complement strand
CTTCTCCAATGCATGACAGTGAAAAGTGAAAGTGAAGTCACTCAGTCATGTTCGACTCCTAACGACCCCATGAACTGCAGCCTACCAGGCTCCTCCGTCCACGGGATTTTCCAGGCAAGAGTACTGGAGTGGGGTGCCATTGCCTTCTCCGACCTCCCTTACTAGGTAGAACATTACAATGAAGGCAAGCATCAGACTAAATTCTATGACACATACAGTTAGTAGCAATCAGGGGTTCAAACAGTCACATAGGCTCTTCTTGTCTTTAGAAACTCCAGCAAGTTGCTTGCATGAAACATTTACCTGAAACAGGTGGCCTAATTATATGGTGACAGGATCAGCCTATCTTCTGGATGGAACAGGAAAATCTTTCATTC
>NW_011453475.1:0-472 GCF_000754665.1 Bison bison bison | reverse complement strand
GGACTGTAACCCATCAGGCTCCTCTGTCCATGGGATTCTCCAGGCAAGAATACTGGAGTGGGTTGCCATGCCCTCCTCCAGGGGATATTCCCAACCCAGGGATGAACACGGGTCTCCTGCATTGCAGGCGGATTCTTTACCATCTGAGCCAGAAGGGAAGCCCAATTTTTGCACTATCTGCAGCTAATTTCCACCTCCAGGTGCCAGTATTTCACTTCATTGTAAAGGAGAAAGCAGCCTGAATGACTAGCACAAGGGCAGGAATGACTGACAATAGCCCCTTGTGTAACTCTTCTCCGGGGGCATTGATATATTCATATGGGTGCTTTAAAATATGAAGTAGATATGTGTATCAGTTTGTTCACACCACCTTAACAAAATAGCACAGACCAGATTGCTCCTCTGGTGGTTCAGCAGGTAAAGAATCTGCCTGTAATGTGGGAGACCTGGGTTCAATCCCTGGTTCAGGAAG
>NW_011453474.1:5424-5991 GCF_000754665.1 Bison bison bison | reverse complement strand
GTTATTGATATTTCTCCCGGCACTCTCGTTTCCAGCTTGTGCTTCATCCAGTGGATAGTTTCTCATGAAGTACTTTGCATATAAGTTAAATAAGCAGGGTGACAACATACAGCCTTGACTTACTCACTTCCCGATTTGGACCCAGCTCGTCATTGCATGTTCAGTTCTAACTGTTGCTTCGTGACCTGCATACAGATTTCTCAAGAGGCAGTTCAGGTGGTCTGGTATTCCCATCTCTTTCAAAATTTTCCGGTTTGTTGTGATCCACACAGTCAAAGGCTATGGCATAGTCAATAAAGCAGAAATAGATGTTTTTCTGGAACATTTTCAGATTTCCTTGGTTTTTACCTAATGTCCTTTTGCTGTCCCAGTATCCATCCAGGATACCATACTAAATGCAGTCATTCCATATTCTGCCTTGTTAGGTTCCTCTTTGCTGTGACAATTTTTTAGATTTCTTTTTTTTTTTTTTCTATTATTAAAAAATTTGTTCATTTTTTAATTGAAGGATAATTGCTCTACTAAATTTTGTTGTTTTCTGTCTAACCTCAACATGAATCATCCATA
>NW_011453474.1:0-1127 GCF_000754665.1 Bison bison bison | reverse complement strand
CCCTGGTTGTTTGTAGTAGCTTGCCCAAATGTGGGCCAGAAGAGGAACAGAAATTGATGAGGGGCAAAACCTCAATCGTCACACCTGAAAAGTGGGATCTGATTATTGCACAGAGCCACCACCCCTACATCACCCCTCTCCCTAGATGGGACCTCTGAAACACACAGAAACACCAAGTCCTTTTCCTTCTCACCAGTGGGATGAAGAGTTCAGGAAGCAATCTTCAGTCTGCAGTTCTCAGTCTTCACCCAGTCCTCAGTCCCAGTGTCTGGGTAAGTATGGACTGGCTGGTCTGGGCCCTGAACCGAAAGGACGCCTCCTCCCTCCCTCCTCACACACCGGACCCTTCCCTTTCTCCCCTCTCCATCATCAAAAAAACACGCACACACATCTTTTTACTGCTTGTTGATACTTTAATCATCAACATCTGAATACTTTGATCTGTCCAGAGGGGACCATCGTTGTATGTTTGATGTCTGCACAAACGACTATTCTGCCTTTGCTTTTCCTGGAGTTACAGCAGATGGCTCAGCATCTTGGGCTCCAGGTGGGCACAGGGGCTTACTTGCAGAATCGTCAGAAGTGTTGGAAGAATCCTCTGGGGTTTCTTCATCCGCCATTGGCCCACTTTCATTCTTCTTTTTATTCTGCGGGTGGTGGCAGAAGACTGGATTCGTCGACTTCTTCCCTTTCTTTTTCCGGCCCGGGTTCCGCCGAAGGGTTGATTTTACCTTCCTCGTGGGCTTTCGTATCTGGTAAGAAAACAGAGTCATCCAGAAAGACATTAGTGGAGGAGGATGGGAAGAACTTTGAGAGAACGGGTGTGCATTGAGGAGGGGTTTGTGCCAGGCAAGCTGCGGCAGGGCGAGTCTTGGGTGGGGGATGAAGAGGAAGAACATGAGTAGGGTAATCTGACCTTCTGACTGTCCAAGCCATCGGACTGATCAGTGTTCTTTCTCTTCCCTTCGTTAGCACTTGAAGCTTGTTGCTGCAAATTGAAAGCGTCTATCTCGATTTCTGTTTCCTCCTCCTTCACTTCCTTAATTAGGTCTGCCATGTTGTAGCAACGGTGGCCTCCACCAAGGCGCCTGGCGTCTCTATATATACCGTCGCAGGACAATGGTGAG
>NW_011453473.1:0-687 GCF_000754665.1 Bison bison bison | reverse complement strand
GTTTGTGTGTGTGTTTGTGTGTGTGAGTGTGTGCCGTTCTTAGCCCTGTGCCTGGTGACTGTGCAACCGGTGTGTGTGTATGTGTGTGCTGTTCTCAGCCCTGTGCCTAGCTACTGTGAAACCTGTTTGTGTGTGTGTGTGTGTTTCGGTGTCTGCTGTTCACGGTCCTGTGCCCTGATTAATGTGCAACAGATTTAGATGTATGTGTGTTAGTTTGTGTGTGTGCGTGTGTGGGTGTGTGCTGTTCTCAGGCTTGTGTCTGGCGAAGGTGAACCCGGTATACGTATGTGTGTGTGCGTGTGTGCTCTTCTCAGCCCTGTGCCATGGCAACTGTGCAAGAGGTTTGTTTTTGTCGTGTGTAAGTTTGAATTCTCAGCCCTGTGCCCTGGAGACTGTGCAACCAGTTAGTGTGTGTGTGCGTGTGTGTGTGTGTGTGTGCTGTTCTCAGCCGTCTACCCTGGAAACTCTGAAACTGGTTTCTTTGTGTGTGTGTATGTCTGTGTGTGTGCCATGCTCAGCCCTGTGCCCTGGCGACTGTACCACCGGTTAGTGTGTGTGTGTCTATGTGTGTGTATGTGGTGTTCTCAGCCCTGTGCGATGAGGAATGTGCACAGGTTTGTGTGTGTGTGTGTGTGTCGGGGAGAGTGCTGATCTCAGCCCTGTGCTCTGGCAATGTGAAACCGGCTT
>NW_011453472.1:0-2266 GCF_000754665.1 Bison bison bison | reverse complement strand
CTGGAAACACCATTCAGGGCTGTATTCTGTTTAATGCTTAGTGCCTTTCGCAGGGAACTAAGAGAAAGATGAGTCTTGGCATATGTTATTTTCTGCATGAAAGCTTACCAAGATCCCTGGTGTATTTCAGTTGCAGGAGTGATAGGCAATAGCATTTTATCGTCTCTGCCATACCGTTTGGCATTTGATTATATTCAGTTTAGTGCTTCATGACATACTGCCTTTGAAAATCTTCCCTCTGATGAACTCTCAAAACATTTAATCTTTTTATTCAATTTTAGCACATTTTATTCCATTTACCAAGTTTTAGTCATTGAACAGGTTTTATCTTGTAGAAAATCCTACTTCTTCTACCAGACTGTAAACTCCTTGAAGTAGGGAAGTATATCTTACTTACTTCTATGTTTCCTGGACCTCATCCAGAATGTCTTGCACACGAAGGTAGTCATTTGTTACATGAATGAATGGAATAAATGAGAAGTATCTGTTTACTATATTGTCTTCTAATTGTCTTAGATTATATATTTTCTCTCCTGAGATTGGAAATTTCAGGAAAGCAAAGCCTAAGCTATCACATATATTTGTGTACCTAATACCTGCTAATAAACTCTGAAGAATGGCCCTTCATTAAATTATTTAACCTTTTGTTTTGAAAGTAAGTTTAGATGAAATTATCTGAACAGGATTTATTACCAAAACTAGTGGTTAACCTTAACCTATGAACAATGGTTTAAAGATTTTGCTTTTGTCTTTAGCCTCATTTATGATAATAAGTGATTGTTACTTAAAGCCACATCACTTCCACTTACCACTTCCAATTATTTGATAAGTACTTATAATGGACCAGGCATCCTTCTAGCTGGTAAACTTTTTAAAAGAGTCAAATTCCTTGCCTCCATAGAACTTGCATTCTAATGTGGGTGGTGGGAGAGGAAATAAGTGAAAACGATGTTGTTGTTGTTCAGTTGTCCAGTTGTGTCTGACTCTATGCAACCCCATGCACTGCAGCACACCAGGCCTCCCTGTCCCTCACCGACTCCCAGAGTTTGCCCAGGTTCATGTTCATGCATCTGTGATGCCATCCAGCCATCTCGTCCTCTGATGCCCTCGATCTTTCCCAGCATCAGGGGCTTTTCCAATGAGTCGTCTTTAGGTGCTAATATATTTCGTATTGAAAAATAAAAAGAGAGCAACAACAAAAAGACTTCATTGTAAAAGTGTCATTTTAGCGAAGACTTGAAGGAGATGAAGGAATGATTCTGTGGCTATCTCAGGATGAGAATTTCAGGCAGAAGCTAGAGCAAATTATGAGACCTGAGGAGGGTGTGCTCTTGGAATATTTACAGCACAAATACCAAAACAGGGACCCTTTAGGAGATCTGTATCAAAACAGTGGAGTTAGTTTCTGACTTGGCAGAGTCGTAATGAGGTATGAACTGCATGTAAACCACTTAGGGCAAAGTCTTATACGTATCAGATAATTGACAAATATCGTTTATCATCATTATATGAATTACATGAACTAGATTCTTAAAACCTTGTGAGAAAAAAATACCATACACTGATGTCTTTTTAGGTTGAAATCATGTCTGGGTCAGGCCTGCTTGATTCTAATACTAAATAATTATTTCCGCACATAACTGCTTGCCATCTATTCTTTATCTCTGGTGGATAACTATTTATTCATGTTTCTAAATAAAATTATTTAAAATGTGGTCCATGGAGCTTCTGTGAATGAGCTGAGGGAGTTTGAATCTGGCCTATCCAAATGCCCAGAGATATCTGGTGTGGGTTTGATCAACAGGCTTATTCAGTGCTGAGATGAAGGCCCTGCTGCTCAGAACCCAGTGTTCCATATTCCCTTGGCGAGGCTTAATGTTGCTCTCATAGACTAGGTCTTACAGATATCCTCAACCTGAGCCAAGTTCCCTTAATGGATGTGCTGGAAAGAGCTCAGTGTTACAGAGTCAAGAATGTAATTTGAGCTGTGCAGAAAGGAAACAAATTGATCATTTTGGCCCGCATACCTGAATCTGAAGCAGCCCTTCCCCATCAGGGAAGACTTTCCCACATGATGCAGTTAAATTCCCAAATGTTCCTGGATATGGAGTCCTAATTTAGATTTGCTGTTAAGCCCTTGAATATATTTTTGAATATGCCCTTTTAAATGCTCAATGGAAAGTGTGATGAGCTTCTGGTATGTATTGTTGCATACATGAGCCTTAGTGATATTCTTTTTTTTTTTTTTTTTTTCCAAACTGTGGGG
>NW_011453471.1:4761-5077 GCF_000754665.1 Bison bison bison | reverse complement strand
ACTGCAATCTACTTATATAAGGGAGGCTGACACATTGCTAAAAATTCTTGGGAAGCACTGAAAGGCTATGTTTTTAGTCATAAATCCCAAATTCCAATCTATACTTTAGCATTTGTACCAATGGGATTTGTAACCAATAGTAAACAATTTTCTTTTTCTGAGTTTCAATTTCATCCTGTATCCAGTAGGGGAAATACTGCCTGTTCTAACTTCTTCCTGATGTGCAAGGTGGTGACTATCTTCAGTTGAGTATAGAGTCAAGAATACTAAACTGGCCATCAGGAGATAATTCTACTGAACAATCACGACTTCTCTG
>NW_011453471.1:0-480 GCF_000754665.1 Bison bison bison | reverse complement strand
GTTTCAATACTTGATAAAAACAATGCTTTAACATTTGCTACAGGAGATTTAGGGATTAAAGTCGGTCCGTTTTAGTTCCTACCCAAGGGGGCTTACTTGGGGGAATTCTGTAAGTAGGTTGATACTTGAGCCTCATGGATGTTACCCTCGTGTGGTATAACATTTGGGGAGATTTGCAGGGCGCCTCAAATAAAACAGAACAAAAAGCTGCAGGCCCTGAATGATCCATAAAACACAATGCAGGGACACGTTTTTAAGGCCACTGTTAAAACATCACCCCTTTCTCTTTCTTTCCAGTGCTTTTTCCATCTTCATGTGAATTAACTAATTAAAACTAGAATCAAAAAGAGTGTACTAATTTCCTGTCAAAGGATGGTTGATAACATATGGAAATGGGCTAAAATCATCTGCAGGAAAAACACACAATAACTCACATAAAATAGAACAGATATTTCTCCTGCTCCTGGACCCTAATTTTAC
>NW_011453470.1:4582-4904 GCF_000754665.1 Bison bison bison | reverse complement strand
GCTCCAATCTCTTTAGAGACTTTGCCTCCTTCCTTTCCTCCATTTTATTTTTATTCAGTTTGCTGAATCTCTTTAAGCTAAGATAGAAATCAAATGTAAGATCCAATCATTACGATTTTTTTTTTTTTTGAGACTGGTGAAAAGAGCCAAAAAAATGATGATAAATGGAAAGATAAACAGTCCTGGTTGAGAACATTCAGTGCCCAGTTCTTGGGACTTGCTGTCAAAATGGCCTTGCTAACAAATAAATTGACCTTGTATAGGATGGCTGCCATTTCTTCAGTTCTCTATCCCTTCTATCCTTGCTTCCACTCCTAGCTTT
>NW_011453470.1:0-485 GCF_000754665.1 Bison bison bison | reverse complement strand
ACTGTAAAATTCCTTTAATGGGAAAGAATATATTTTAATATTTGATCCACTGTCTTAAAGGAATAGAGAGAAATAGTGTAAATGAGAATTTACTTTGTATTCTTAATTCTTACTTCAAAGCCTCACGAATCTGTAGACCTGAACATAAGTGTAGTGTTTTTAGAGAAATGCACATTTGGTTACTTCTGTCCCCAGCTCTAGTTTTATTAAGAGATGACTGACATGCATCACTTTATAAGTTTAAGTCATGGCTTGATTTACATTCATTGTGAAATCGATTCAGCTAGCATCTATCTTCTTACATAGATAAAACAAGACAAGAAATAAAAAAGGGGAAAACTCTTCCCTGTGATGTGAAAATTCTTAGGATTTACTCTCATAATAACTTTCCTATATTGGCATATCTTGGAGATATTGCAGGTTTGGTTTCTGCTGCTAAGTCGCTTCAGTCGTGTCCGACTCTGTGCGACCCCATGGACTGCAGC
>NW_011453469.1:4536-4902 GCF_000754665.1 Bison bison bison | reverse complement strand
ATCATTGGCATTGAGGACCATGAGTTGCCTGTCTCTTGCAGGATAGGAAAAGGGCTGTCATGGGCTGACATATTGCTATACGTGACTGGAAATTTAGAAGGTTCCACCATCAGTCCGGAATAACTGCTCTGTAATGGAGATACAATGTGGTTCTGAGAAGTAGATGTAGTTGTAGTAGCGAAGTCCTCAACGTGGCCATTTACCTGAGTGTAGCTGCTATGTGAGTGCCAATTAAAAATGCTCAGCATTTTTAAAACAGCAGGTTGATCTACTACAATCTGGTCTGTTTGTCTAAGTGATATTGATGATGGGGAAGGTAAGTCACATGGACTTACAGCGCTTGTATTAGCAAATATCTGGCTGCTA
>NW_011453469.1:0-546 GCF_000754665.1 Bison bison bison | reverse complement strand
TCACCTGTCTACCTGTGCCTCCAAGAGCTATCTCCCTTTAGCAGGAAAAGGCCAAAGAGATGCCCGAGCTTCCAAGCGCCCCCAGAGTCTGTGAGATGCCTGGGTGTGATCCAATGTTGTGAAGAAGGTGCACATAGATAGAGGGTCTCTTCTGAAACAAGGCATGAAACCTGAGCCATAATGGTAAGGTGGCATTCCTACAGGTGGCCCCTTCTGTTTATTCCTACCCAGACCCATGGAGTCCCCAAACAGATGATGACCTGGGAAACCTGCCCTTTCTGGGCCCACAGCTCATGCCTCCCTTGGGCAGAAAGCAGCTTTTCTATCTCAAAAATACCAAGAGGGCTTGATTCCACCCAGGCCTCATTGATTTGCTAAATGCAAATACTCTCTCAGTGGGTTTCATTAAGCCCAGATAGGACTCCCTACAGCCAGGCATCCCTGCTTACCTACACAGCCCACGTGCCAAGGAAGCCAGTCCTTGGTTGGGTACACGGACATCCAAGACGGTCACCTGGAATGCAGCTTCCCTCTGAGTGTCACCTG
>NW_011453468.1:0-539 GCF_000754665.1 Bison bison bison | reverse complement strand
TCCGATCTCCCTCCATGGACTCCCTAACCCTCCCCCATGGGGAGGCAAAATGAAGCATCATCAATCCGGTAACTTAAACCAACAAAAATATATGCTCTTGTTCTGGAGGCTAAAAGTTCAAAGCCAAGGGGTCAGTAGGGCTGGTTCCTTCTCAAGCTGCAAGGGAGACTGATCTAGGCCTCTCCTGGCTTCTGGCGCTTTGCTGCAGTTATTGGCGCTCCTTGGCTTGTCAAACATCATCCCCATCTCTATCTCCATCTTCACCTGGTTTTCTCCTCGTGTGTCTCCATCTTCACACGGCATTTTCTTCTTTTCCTAAGGACACCAGTCACCTTGGATTTGTTGTTGTTGTTGAGTCGTTGTGTCTGACTCTTTGTGACCCCATGGACTGTAGCACACCAGGCTTCCCTATTCTTCACTTTCTCCTGGAGTTTGCTCAAACTCATGTCCATTGAATCAGTGATGCCATCCAACCATCTCATCCTCTGTCGTCCCCTTCTCCTCCTGCCCTCAATCTTTCCCAGCAACAGGGCCTTTCC
>NW_011453467.1:4767-5070 GCF_000754665.1 Bison bison bison | reverse complement strand
ATTCCTGAGGCCCCTCTGCCCGGGGGTCCAGGAGCTCCTCACCTCCGAGGGACTCCGGACAAGCGCCTCCCCGACACAGAACAAAGAGGGGCACGCAAAACTGAGAGCACCCCTCTCAGGCTGACGGTGAAGCATCCACACCCTCAACGCGCAGAGGGCCTCGGGACCAAACCAGGCGCAAGCTGGGGCGGTGCTCCCAGCTGCAACACCACCCCGGACTGGGCCAATGACCCTCAGGAAGCCGCTGCGAGCAGGGGTGTCCCACAGGCTGGCAGTAAGGACTGCCAGCAATGCCCCCCGCCC
>NW_011453467.1:0-491 GCF_000754665.1 Bison bison bison | reverse complement strand
GAGGCGCCAGGGCAGCAACGAAAGAAAAGTGTGAAGAGAGGAGAGCGTGAGGGGGGCCCGCCGTCTCTGCAGGGTGCCCGCCACCGGGCGCAGGGGTTCCACCAAGCACCGTTTGGGAAACACCAAGTTAACCCACTCCTCAGGAGCCCTCCGGGCCTGAACTCCACATCGGCAAGATCGGGGCCCAGGAAAGACAACGTTCCCCAGCTCCCTCAGGGGCTTTTTCGTGCCGAAAGGTGGGGAGGGCAGAGCAAGGGGCGGCCAAGGGGCACAGAGCTGCACCTGGCCCTGCAGGGGGCACGGGGCCTGCGCTGGGCACCAGGGCCCCCCTCAGAGCCCTGCCTGGTCACCCCGGGGCCCCAGGCTCAGACTGTCCCTCCCCCATGTCACAGAAGCAGCCTCACGTGGAAGTGCGGGGGCATCTAGTCCAAACTCTGCTCCTCGGGTGGGTAAACTGAGGCTCAGAGGGGGCACCCGTGACGGTTGGCCAG
>NW_011453466.1:4695-5175 GCF_000754665.1 Bison bison bison | reverse complement strand
CTGGAGTGGGTTGCCATTCCCTTCTCGAGGGAATCTTCTTGACCCAGGGATCGAACCCATGTCTCTCATGTCTCTTGCATTGGCAGGCAGATTCTTTACCACTGAGCCATCGGGGAAGACCCCTCAACCCTTTTCCAGTCGTGGGCACTAAGTGTGGTGGGGTTCCAGGGGTACAAACAGGACAATAAGATCCCCCTCAGTCTGGATCCACACTGGCCGATAAAGTAGTTACCCAGCCACACCGTACAGACAATGCCTCTACATGTATATGAAGTAAACCATTCAGTTCTTCAGTCACACCCACCACATTTCAAGTGCTCAGGAGCATCATGCAGCCAGGTGCCATGGTGCTGGACAGAGCAGATGTTTAAAAAGTCCCCTCATCACAGAGAATTCTACTGGATATTCCACTCCAGATGATTGAGGGCTGCAGACAGAACATTTGCCCCAGGGAGGCTTTGAATGTGTTGTGTTAATCCA
>NW_011453466.1:0-497 GCF_000754665.1 Bison bison bison | reverse complement strand
GTGTGGAATCGCTGCCCTTACTGAGGTTCTTTCCTGTCTATGAACAACAGCTGAACTGGATGTATGTCTGCCCTTGGAGTCCTGAAACAGCTGGGCAATTTTGCCCCAGTTTGGAGTTGATTGCTGTGGACACACCCCTCACTCAAGCATTCTGGAGCTTGGAAGTCTCTACTTGACATATTTTGTGTTCATGAGTATCTAGTAAGCAAGGTTGTCCACCTTTGAAGGCAGAACAAATCCCCCTCCCAAAAAAACACCACAGTCATCTTTACACACATTATCTTTGTGCACATGTGTGGTCCTTGGATTGGAAAGGGAGGAAGAAAGAGAGATAGAGAGAGTGTTGTGTGTGCAAAGTTTCCACTCACAGTCACGAAATAATTTCAGATGAAGAAGAGTCAGAGAAAGACAAATATCACATGATATTGTTTATTTGTGACATCTAAAAAAATGAACTTATTTACAAAACAGACTCACAGAGAATGAACTTACTGTTA
>NW_011453465.1:0-500 GCF_000754665.1 Bison bison bison | reverse complement strand
AGTGGGGATATAGAGGATATGAGATTGGCTCTAAGTTAATGATTGTTGATGGGATAATGGGTACGTGGGGTGCATCATGGTGTTCTCTCTACTTTTTTTTAATGTTGGAAAATTTTCCGTGATAAAGCTTTTCTAAAATGTAATGGGAGGGGTCCTAGATATACGGCCCTCCAGATCCACTCTCCACCCTTCCCCACCATGCTCTGTGCTGGGAAGCTGACCTCTGTGGATAGAATCAGTAGGTTCCTGTGTCCTCCATTGGGTTTGGAAAATGTCATGGAAGGAAGGAGAGTGAGGTTGGGGGTTTTAGTTTCCCAGGCTCTCTCCCTGATGAGTCACAGTGAGCTGGCTGCTTTCTCTAATCAACCACAAGCCTTAGCTCCTGCCAGGGCCCTCTCCAGCCTTCCCTCTCTGCTGTCAGTCCCTCTTCTTGCCCCAGGGTACTGCCTTATCCATAGTGAATTCTCTATACCCTGCCCACACTTTCATAAATAACCCCT
>NW_011453464.1:0-500 GCF_000754665.1 Bison bison bison | reverse complement strand
GCCTGTGAAGATGGAGGAAAATCGAGAAGCTGTGTAACTCTGCCCCCAAACACTAAATTACTCTGGTTATGATCAGAAGAGCATGTATAGAATCTTTTCATATAGCTGAAGAAAAAATGCCTAAGAATTACACCAGGCCTCACAATTTTTGACTCAAGTTTTCTGCATTAGGTATAAAAGTTAAAATTTTTTTCCCTGAATTGAAAGGACAGTGTTATTGACCATTTGAATTGAGCTTCCAATACATAAAAATCTATGATGTAGTCTTTTTTTTTAACTCTTTGAAAATCAGAAGCCAAATAAAAGGTGTGTATGTAGTATACACACAAATAAAAGGTGTGTATGTAGTATACACACAAATAAAAGGTGTGTATGCAGTATACACACAAATAAAAGGTGTGTATGTAGTATACACATTTTGAGGTTTGAGGACAGTTTCTCTTTGGTGCGCCTTTGCTTTTGTAAATAGTCATAGCAGTGGTTCAGTGTTATAGTACGTG
>NW_011453463.1:0-500 GCF_000754665.1 Bison bison bison | reverse complement strand
GAAAGAAGAATCACTTCATCCTTGGAGAAATGAGCTGTTTGACCTTGGAATGCTGTCTGTGAAAACAAGGTCCATGGAAGCCTGTAATTTTCTCAAAAAGTAATAACAGAAAGAGAATTTTCATTCTTGGGACAGTTTGTAAAGAGTATTCTCTTCTTCAAGAAACACATGCTCAATTATAGGAAAGAAGTTATAGACAATAAAGGAGATTCTGACTTTTAGCTCAGTTTGATGACTTAAATATTGATAGGCATTTTTCTCAGAGAACTTTGAAATGTGAATGTTAGAAGAGATTACAGTTATCTTCAGTCATAAGACAGATGTAACCCTTTTCTGAATCTATACTAGAAAGCATTGCCCTATAATACATGAAAGAGGATTTCAGAGGCGATGAATCGAGAAGGGCTTGGCATTTTACTACAGTTTTAACTTTACTCTTTAGGTAGAGAAATCACAGTAAGTATAAAAAGGGAAAGTCACAGGCTCAAAGAACAAATTTT
>NW_011453462.1:0-500 GCF_000754665.1 Bison bison bison | reverse complement strand
TGTTAATATGGTGTATCACATTGATTGATTTGTGTTTACTGAAGAATCCTTGTATCCCTGGGATAGATCTCACTTGATCATGGTATATGATCCTTTAAATGTGCTGTTGGATTTTTGTTTGCTAGTATTTTGTTGAGGATATTTGAGCCTTTAGGGATATTGGCCTGATGATATCTTGGTCTGGATTTGTTATCAGGGTAATGGTGGCCTCATAGGCTGAGCTTATGAGTGTTCCTCCCTCTGAAATTTTGGAATAGTTTGAGAAGGGTAGGTTTTAACTCTTCTCCAAACGCTTGATAGAATTTTCTTGTGAAGCTATCTGGTACTGGACTTTTGTTTGTTGGAAGATTTTTAATCACAGTTTAAAGTTCAATACTTGTGATTAGTCTATTTATGTTTTCTATTTTTTCTTGGCTCAGTCTTAGAAGGTCATTCCTTTCTAAGAATTTGTTAATTTCTTCTAGGTAGTCCATTTTATGGTGTCTAGTTGCTTCAACTAG
>NW_011453461.1:0-500 GCF_000754665.1 Bison bison bison | reverse complement strand
GCAGGATGAGGAATCTGAGTGGCTATTCTGGGTGAGTAGATCAAGAGTGAAGAATTTTTGCTAAACTGATCTAAAGGGGCCAAGGGTAGGACCCAAGGTGGGGGATTAGAAGACAGAGGAGCCTGGCCCATGTTTGCTCAAAGGAGAGTCCTTGTTACCTCAGTCATTGCCATGAAGTTTGACAGCTATGACTGAAGTGAGCCAGAAGGATGTCCTGAAAGAACTGAGCTTAAGGGGGAGACCAGCAGGGAAGTTATGTGTGTCAGAAATATTGCCGTTTGCGTGGCTTGGACATGGAGTGTAGGGGGAGTGGTTGGAGCTGGAGAGGCAGGCAGGGACCCAGTCTTCAGGTTGGGAGTTCTTGGCTTCAACTAGTATCATCTGAGAGCTTTAAGAGTGTGCTGACGAAGTGGCATCACTGCAGACCAGTTAACTACACTGCAGATGGTGGGATGTGGCATCAGCACATTGTCACAGCTTCTCACGTGATTCCAGTATGT
>NW_011453460.1:0-500 GCF_000754665.1 Bison bison bison | reverse complement strand
TTGATTCCAGCTTGTGTTTCTTCCAGTCCAGAGTTTCTCATGATGTATTCTGCATATAAGTTAAATAAGAGCTTACAAATGTCGATGCCTACCGATCAGCAGATGATAGACAGCAGGAGTGTATAATTACTGACAAATTCCTCCCATCTAAGGCCATGTTGAAACGCCCATTCAGCATGCGTAAGAGAAATGTTTGTGCCTTGACCCTGTTCAAACAATCTTCTTTTACCATCTCGTCTCATGTCTGATCAGTCATGGCAGCAGGTAGGAGACACTGCATATATAATCAATGGTCAGATAGTAGGTGGTTAGGCTTTTGGGATCATGATCTCTTGGAACAACTCAGCTTTGCTGTAGCTCCAAAGCAGCCATAAACAAGGCAGAAATGAGAAAGCACGGCAGCTGACCAATAAGCCTTCCTTTACAGAACCAGGTTGCAAGCAGATCCGGCTTGTGGTCAGTCCACTGGCCCCTGCTCTGCCAAGTCTCAGGCGGTTCAG
>NW_011453459.1:0-500 GCF_000754665.1 Bison bison bison | reverse complement strand
GCAACCCACTCCAGTGTTCTTGCCTGGAGAATCCCAGGGACGGGGGAGCCTGGTGGGCTGCCATCTATGGAGTCGCACAGAGTCGGATATGACTGAAGCAACTTAGCAGCAACAGTAGCAGCAGCTGAGTACTTAGAGTGTGGCTGTGGCAAAATTACCTACAGAGGCTGAGCAAGACCAGAACCCACTGAGGGCTCAGACCAACCCTGTTGGATCTGAGAAGGGCTGGTACAGCTTAGCCTGACAGATGTGGGAAAGGGATGGGGAAGAAAGCCAGAGGGCTCCCAACAATTCAGAGCATGGTGGGAATGCCCCAGGCATGCTGCTTATGGTTCCCAGGCAAGTCAGCTGGTTGAAAGCCAGAGAGTTTGGTGGACCCAAGTCTCTCAATGCTGTCAAAATACAACTTGATTTATTACAGTGGGACTTAGATAGACTATTTCAGGGACCCACCTAATGTCTAGATTGGGCCTTCTCAACCTCGGCGGTACTGACATTTG
>NW_011453458.1:0-500 GCF_000754665.1 Bison bison bison | reverse complement strand
CTCCAGTGTTCTTGCCTGGAGAATCCCAGGGATGGGGGAGCCTGGTGGGCTGCCATCTATGGTGTCGCAGAGTCGGACACGACTGAAGTGACTTAGCAGCAGCAGCAGCAGCAGCAGATGGTGTTCATAAAATCCTTGAATGCATAGAATAAAACAGGCTGTAGTCTATGGTTTATTGTGCCTAAAATCACTCAAAGTTTCCCAAGATGAAATTGCTGTTTGGTTCTTTATGAAAACGAGTCACATAACAAGAAAATAACAGAAATAACATAGCCTAGGTCTGCTCCTTGACTCTCCCAACAGTATCATTTTTGTGGAGGACAGAATTAAAAGTTTTCTATGATACCACCGTGTCAGACTGGGCCTAAGTACTAATTGCTGCATTTCCTAAAGTGCAATATAAATATTCCGCACCTAGCCTCCCAGGGTATCTCAGCTGATTAGGAGTGTGGTTACCAGGCAAAATTCAAAAGTAAGGCTTAAAAACATTCTACTTCCTG
>NW_011453457.1:0-500 GCF_000754665.1 Bison bison bison | reverse complement strand
CGGTGATGCCATCCAACCATCTCATCCTCTGTTGTCCCCTTCTCCTCTTGCCTTCAATCTTTCCCAGCATCAGGGTCTTTTCAAATGAGCTCTTCACATCAGGTGGCCGAAGTATTGGAGTTTCAGCTTCAGCATCAGTCCTTCCAATGAATATCCAGGACTGAGTTCCTTTAGGATGGACAGGTTGGGTCTCCTTGTAGTCCTTGAAACAACAGAAATGTTGGGGGGCTGGGGGCGTGATAAAAATCCTCACTAATTATGTTATGTAAAGTGATCTGCAACAAGAAAGGACAAGACTATTATAAACTCTAGAGAGAGGTGACATTAAGCACACAAGGCTAAACAAAAGCTTGCCCTGCATGACAGCTTTAATTTCTTGACTAGACCTAACCAAAGAATCTGCAGTGTTGTGTGGTTTGGGTGTGGTGGTGGAAGCCTGAGTGAGTCACGCTGTTGACCAATTGTGGTTTCTTTTTCTCTGTGGTGAAGAAATATGATTT
>NW_011453456.1:0-500 GCF_000754665.1 Bison bison bison | reverse complement strand
CTGGTGCCGGTTCCCTTGAGGTGCAGGAGCCTTAACAAAGGGACAGAAACCAGTCTGTGAGCAAAAGAGATAATAAACGCAACTGTTTCTTATCCCAGTTTTAGCAAATTTTGAAAATGGAAGGAATTAAAATCTTGAAAGCATTAAAAGGCTATTTATTCATGCTGGGATCCACCCGTTTCATCTGGAGGATTCCAGGGAACTTAAAGAGATTAGTTGTGATTTCTTTGAACTGAGGGCAATAGCTGGTCCTGTCTTGGAGTCTGGTCCCATCGCTCTGGATGGCTCTGAGTGATTCTACATGTAAACCTGGGGTACAGTTCATTCCTGGCCTTTTGATCTCAGTCTAGCTAGAGAATCAACCAACAAGGTGGGATCTCTCTAGACTCTGTGGATCCCCAAGATCCCACAGATACCCCAGTGTCAAAAAGGAACATAAAAAACACTGTAGCTTGAGGCTCTGACTGCTGTTGGACTTGTGTTTAAGGGAAACAGTATTT
>NW_011453455.1:0-500 GCF_000754665.1 Bison bison bison | reverse complement strand
CAGCCTTCTTCATAGTCCAACTCTCACATCCATACACGACCACTGGAAAAACCATAGCCTTGACTAGACAGGCCTTTGTTGGCAAAGTAATGTCTCTGCTTAAAAAAACATAGACTCTTAAAATTGACTTAACCTTTGGTTTCATTGGTTTTGGGGGTGCTTGACAAGTTTTCTTTTAAGGAATTCTCTAAACATAAGTACTTTCATAGATAGAGATGTGTAGTAATGTGACTTATGCATCACCATAGGTTAAAATACAAAAGAAGTAATGCCTCATGGCATTCTGAATGGGAAACCTGTGCTAAGTCTCTTTTCTGCTGGAGGCCTTCCCCCTCTGTCACCTGCCACCCACTTCTGACCTATGAATCACTATTCCAACTTCATTTAAAGTCTTCACTAAATTACTTTGAATCCTAAGCCTCTGTACTAAGAAAAAAAAAAAACTGTATTGGATTTTATACCTTTAAAATGAAGAATTGTAGTGGAGACTACAGAACCTT
>NW_011453454.1:0-500 GCF_000754665.1 Bison bison bison | reverse complement strand
TAATCTAAGGGTGTTGTGAGAAAACCCCGTATAAGGCCATGTGGAGCAGAGCGTTGAGATGCAGGGAGGTGGGAATAGTTGGTGGTCAGTTCATGTGTGATTTCAGTTCTGATGACTTCAATTTTCTCAGCAAATAAGAAAGAAGGCCTTGAGCCAAGAGCAAGGAAGGAGTCCTCTATCTAATTCTACTGTGTGGAAGAGCCAAGAATTTTAATTTAAAAGTTATCCTTACAGGTTTATCTTTTAGATACATCAGTAATCACTATAACATATTTATATGAGTTTTCAAGCACAATTTTTTGGGGGACTCAGCAATTTCAAGCATGCATGGTCTTTGAGGAAGTTCTCTTCATAATCAAAACCAAAAGCACTGGTCTCCACCTCCCCCAAGGAAACATCAGATAGGGTCTTGTTAACATTATAACATGAATTTGAAACAGTTATTTTTGTTTTTTTTTTTTCCTCTAATTTTTGGCCGTTTTGCCTTTTTTTTTTTTTTT
>NW_011453453.1:0-500 GCF_000754665.1 Bison bison bison | reverse complement strand
TATTTCTTAAAATGCAATTATGAAACAAATAAATACCAGCACCTAGTATAGTGCCACACATGTCACTAGGTGCTGAGTACAGAGTTCTTGAAAAATGAATGTATTTCAACCCCCAACCTGGCTCTTGGAGTTAAAACATCAAAATAGCTACAGTAGCTTTTCCCCTTTTTTCTTGCTTCCTCCCACTCGGGGATTGGTTGGCCTGAGCACTCTCCTGTTTGCCCAATGAAACTGAGGAAATCAAGGACTTTGTGCTCACAACTAGGTGAAAGAATGCCAAATCTGTCAAGATGAAGAGAATCATGGACAATCCAGAGTTTAAAGCTTGAGATAGCAGATACATCTAAACCTTAATCGTCACAGACCAAGAGAAGGCAGAGAAACTAGAAAGCTGTCCCTTCCCCAGGTTTGGCAGTGAAGAAGCTGAAATGAACCAGGCATGCTAATCTGAACTATATTTAAGTGTTTTTTTATTCTTAAAAAAAAAAAAAAAGCAGCTG
>NW_011453452.1:0-500 GCF_000754665.1 Bison bison bison | reverse complement strand
GGACAGAGGAGCCTGGCGGGGTACAGTCCATGGGGTAGCAAAGAAACAGACGCAACCGAGCGACTAACACAACAGTGGGTTGCTGGAGGTCTGAGACGGGTTTGCTGATGATTGTTAATCAACAGGTCTGGACACGGTTGATTTTTATGGGATGTTTCTTTTGAAAAAAATACTCTAATGGATAGGATGGCTCCATAGGAATCACAAACTGGAGGAAGCAGGGTCAGAAAAGATGGGTTACACCCTTGCGTTGAAACAGTGCAGATCCACAAGTCAGGCCGCTTTTCAGAAGGAGGAAAGCTAATAATTTTAACAACACACCACGTGCCAGAAACACCCCAGGACCAGGGAATTCAAATGCAACGTCTACTTAATAGCAAAGCTCTTCACCCAGGGGCCAGCAGAGAGCTGGATGTCAAAAAGGGCCCCCTTCCTAATTCTCTGCTGTCTGACATTTTTCACAACCACTTTGCAAAGGTTAATACTTTTCAACATCAGCT
>NW_011453451.1:0-500 GCF_000754665.1 Bison bison bison | reverse complement strand
GAAAATCATTATGATATTCACTAGAGAGAGAGAAGAAACATTGATCTTTAAACTTCAACTTGACAAAATCAATATAGTATGATCAAAGAAGAATCAATGAGTTGCTACAGTCATGGGTCAGTAACATTGGACTATAGCAACATTGGACTTGAATGTGGACTGATAATAGTATTTATCTTTTAACATTCACAGAAAGATCATGTACACAAACCTCAGCAGTTTCAGGATACTGTCAGATAAAGATGTTTTAATTCACATTTCAATTTTCACTGCTTAATCTCATACCTTATGGATCAAAGATGCATACATATTTTTTTTTTCAGGGCTGGAGAATTAGGCAGAAAAGTCATTACAGTTCTTTCTTTATCCAGTCTGGGTTAACAAGAAGCCCTCGGCTTTTTTTCTGACAGTGTTGCTTTGGGGACAAGAAAAAGTTAAATCAATACGTATTCCAAGGGCAATACTTTATATCTAGCACCATATCGGTAACTGGGAGCATT
>NW_011453450.1:0-500 GCF_000754665.1 Bison bison bison | reverse complement strand
ATATAGCAGAAGAAAACATTAGTGAATTTAAAGGCATAGAAATATAAACTATACAAATGAAATAGAGATAAAAGTGAGTTAAGAATAGTAAAAAGAACATGAGTTAGCTGTGGGACAACTTCGGTCTAATACACATGTAATTGGAGTCCCCAAAGAACAGAACAAAGAGGAAGACAGAAAAAATAACTGCTGCATTTTCTTCAGATTTGAAACACAATGCTCAGTGAATGTCAAGCTGAAGAGACATGAAGAAAACGAGGCACATCGCAGCTTAATTATTCAAAATCAGTGATAAAGAGAAAATACTGAAAGCAGTTAGAGGAAAAGGCAAGTTACATACAAAAGAGCGAAAATAAGGCTTACAACAGTTTTCTTATTGGAAACAATTCAAGTGAGACTATAGTGTAGCAAGATCTTTAAAGTACTGAAAAAAAAAAAAGTGAACGTAGCATTCCAGTGAAAACACCATTTAACTCATGTTCTTTTTACTATTCTTAACT
>NW_011453449.1:0-500 GCF_000754665.1 Bison bison bison | reverse complement strand
GCAGGAACCAAATTCATGTGGTTACATGCAACCCCCTGAATTTGGTTCCTGCGGCTGGCCTTTCTAGGAGGGACTCTTCCCAATCCTGGGTGACCTGCTGACTGTCTCTGGTCCTTCCCACTCTGAGCAGATTTGTAGGATGCCTGCATTCTATACACCCACCCTGGTAAGGCAGATGTTACCTCGCTGACGTTGGCGGAGAAGCTTATGCTCTGGAAAACAGGCGCATTGTCATTTCTGTCCTCTACGATCACCTGCATTTCCCTCTGCACCTGCAAGTCAGAAGCCCAGGTGAGCCAGAAAACGTGGGAGTTTGGGAAAACAAATTCAGAAGTGCCTGGACAGGAATGCAAGTTGGCATAGCGTCTCAGGAGAACAATCAGGCAGTGTCTGGGGTGACTCTCTATTTGATACCATTTCAAATGCCGGAAAAGTTGCAAGTACAGAACAAAGAACTCCTGATACTCTTCATGCAGATTTACCCCTTATTTAGTTTCTCT
>NW_011453448.1:0-500 GCF_000754665.1 Bison bison bison | reverse complement strand
TGGGGGAAAATATTACTAGCAGATAGAAGTGGTTATCCTATTTGGTATCCTATTTGGGTCACACTGAGAAGCTTTTTTGGGCTTCCCTGGTGGCTCAGAAGGGGTTGTCAATAAGGCACAAGAGAAAAATTTAATAAAAAATCAGCTTAATTTGGTGACTGTCCCCATAGCTGCAAATATTTTTTAGCAACTTTGTAGATGAACCAGTTTTTATCTTTCCAATAGAGCTGGTGAATTATACAAAAGAAATCACAGAGAATCAAATTACATAGTATGTGCCTATCCAACACTTGGTTGGATAACTTGGTTAGGTATGATAATGATTGATAACCAGATTCAAATTTATATTTATCTTATTACCAAAAGCATATGAAGTAGCTAAATCCAGAAGTAAACTTTGTACAAAGAGACTCATCTACATCCAAACCAACTTGTGTGACAAGTTCTACAGTAGTTTAGTTGTTAAAACACTGACCGGCCAGGCAAGGGAAATTTAAAGA
>NW_011453447.1:0-500 GCF_000754665.1 Bison bison bison | reverse complement strand
GGGCTGTGTCTCCCCTCAGACTGCTGCTCCGTAGGCCAGGGCTGTGTCTCCCCTCAGACTGGCGCTCCTTGTGGCAGGGCTGCGTCTCCCCTCAGACTGGGGCTCCCTGAGGAGGGGCTGTGTCTCCCCTCAGACTGCTGCTCCGTAGGCCAGGGCTGTGTCTCCCCTCAGACTGGCGCTCCTTGTGGCAGGGCTGCGTCTCCCCTCAGACTGGGGCTCCCTGAGGAGGGGCTGTGTCTCCCCTCAGACTGCTGCTCCGTAGGCCAGGGCTGTGTCTCCCCTCAGACTGGCGCTCCTTGTGGCAGGGCTGCGTCTCCCCTCAGACTGGGGCTCCCTGAGGAGGGGCTGTGTCTCCCCTCAGACTGCTGCTCCGTAGGCCAGGGCTGTGTCTCCCCTCAGACTGGCGCTCCTTGTGGCAGGGCTGCGTCTCCCCTCAGACTGGGGCTCCCTGAGGAGGGGCTGTGTCTCCCCTCAGAGTGGGGCTCCCTGAGGCAGGGCTG